>NW_020681726.1:1553-17044 GCF_002925995.2 Terrapene triunguis
GCTGTGGCCTACCCTTTACTCTAGATATTATTTTATTACATTTTTATCTTCGCTTTTATTCGATTTACCAATAAACTTCAACACTTTCAAACCTGAATGGCACTGTGACTCCATGTGCCAGGTCGCAATGCATGGAGCAGGGAGTCGGAGCCAGCCCCAGCCCAACCCCAGTCTCGGGGGACAGGAGCTGTTGCTGTGGGGTGGGTCAAAGCTGGGCTCAGTCTCCAGCCCAACCCCTCTTCTCCCAGGCCTTCCCTCCACACCGGGCTGGGATTAGGATTGTGGTGCTGGGGAGGAGGGTACTGCTGCGGCTGGTTGGTGCCCCCTCAGTGGGGCGAGGAGGAGGCTGAGTGCACCTACTGCAACTTCTGCCACTGCATCTCACTGAGACAAATGGGGTAGTTTAGACTTCATAGTTATTGTTGAAAACTCTGTGCAAACTCAGGCTGTCAAGGCTGATTCCCCACTTTGAACTTTAGGGTTCAAATGTAGGGGCCTGCATGAAAACTTCTAAGCTTATCTACCAGCTTAGCTTTGGTCCGCTGCCACCATCACAAGAATTCCCTCCCTGGGAAGCCTTGAGAAACCTTTCACCAATTCCCTGGTGAACACAGATCCAAACCCCCTTGGATCTTAAAACAAGGAGAAGTTAACCATCCCCCCTCCTTCCTTCCACCCTCCTTTCACCAACTCCTGGTGAATACAGATCCAAACCCCCTTGGATCTTAAAACAAGGAGAAATCAATCTGGTTCTTAAAAAAGAAGGCTTTTAATTAAAGAAAAAGGTAAAAATCATCTCTGTAAAATCAGTATGGAAAATACTTTACAGGGTAATCAAACTTAAAGAGCTCAGAGGACCCCCCTCTGTCTTAGGTTCAAAGTACAGCAAACAAAGATACACACTCTGGTAAAAAGGTACATTTACAAGTTGAGAAAACAAAGTGAATCTAAGACGCCTTGCCTGTCTTTTTACTTACTAGTTTGAAATAGGAGAGACTTGTTTAGAAAGATGGGGAGAACCTGGATTGATGTCTGGTCCCTCTCGGTCCCAAGAGCGAACCACCCCTTAAAACAAAGAGCACACACAAAAGCCTTTCCCCCCCCAAGATTTGAAAGTATCTTGTCTCCTTATTGGTCCTTGGGGTCAGGTGTCAGCCAGGTTACCCGAGCTTCTTAACCCTTTACAGGTAAAAGGATTTGGAGTCTCTGTACACAGAGAGCTGTTACCCTTCCCTTCATAGTTATGACACAGGCAGATGTCATTGTTTCAGTTACACTCAGTTCACATTTCCAAGGCTTTATTTACAATCACAAATGCTGAAAATGCACTTTTTAAAAAATATATGAAAGCTCAGATTTTGTAGCACAAGTGTCACCTCGGTAGAGATGTCGGTATGCAATAGGGTATGTCTGCACTTGGAGCTAGAGATGTGATTTCCAGGTCAAGGACACATACCTGCGCTAGCTCTGCGCTAAAAATAGTGTTGCCATGGCAGCATGAGAGGTGGATGGGCTAGCCGCCCTAATTATGTGCCTATGATACCTTGGGTGGGTACATAATTAGAGTGGCTAGCCAATTCTGCCAGCCCTGCTGCCATGGCTACACTCTATTTTTAATATGCTAACACAATCACCACTGATGTGGGTATGTTTCCACAGCGGAGAATCGCACCCCCAGCTCCAACTGGAGATATACCCATGCTGACATGTACCAACCCAATGTGAGCCCTGTTAGTTTTGTAACCCTGGTGATGAAATAGGTTTATTGGCTGCAGTCATTATTAAATTTTCAGGTAATGGATGCCCCAGTCCTCATTCAAACACAACTCCTACTAAAGTTAGTGGGAGTGTTGCTTGAATACGGCCTTCAAATTGATCACAAACTGAGTTTCATAGCAATGTGTGATGGGGTGTGCTCCCCACACTGGCCCTGCAAGAGCTGAGTTGGGCCAGCTGGGCCCAATCAGCTAATTAGGCTGCAAACAGGGGAGAGCTTTAGGCAACTAATTAGAGAGAAGCTCATGTGTGAAGGACAGGTGGGGCTTCTACAAAAGATAGGAAATTGGAAGCAGAAGGGGCTGCAGGAAGGTGGTGTATAGTCACACCCTGGGAGAAGGGAGGTGTGTTCGGCGGCTATAGAGGAAGTAGCCAATGGTTGTTCCCTGGGAGGAGGGAGTAGAGTGGTTGGCAAACCTCAGAGAGTGGGGGAGTGCTGGGGTAGGAAGCAACCCAGGGAGTAAGCTGTGAGGTTGGGGACTGAGCAAACCTTGACTGCATGTTGTAGGGTCCCTGGGCTGGAACCCAGAGTAGAGGGTGGGCCTGGGTTCCCCTACCCACCACTGGGGCAGTGAACTGGAAGACCGTTGGGGTCACTGTGGGAGTGACAGAATTTGAAGGACTGTACCCAGGAATGGGGGAATGCTGAGTGACCTGGCCAGAGAGATGAGTTACAAACGGGACGGCTGTGGTTCCTGAGAGCAAGAGAGAGGCTGCAGAGGAGAAACTGATGGGATATACCTGCTGGAAGGGGTATTGACCTGACTAAGCTAATCCCCAGAACCACCAGCAGGTGGTGCCCTCCAGCAGTGAGTAGAGCAAACCTGTCACACAAGGTTATAGTATATGAAACTTGTACTGCTCATAAACTATGTCAAATATAACAAAACCTCTACAATAGTACAAATAACAGATAAGGAAGTAAATGATTATGAACAGGGTTATTTCATATCAAAATTACTTAGTTAAATGTTCACCTATGGCACAAAGTGGTGGAATCTGGCCCTAATAGGCCTGTTGAGATTTCTTCAGCATAGGGGAGCTTGCAGCTGGTGTAAAGCAGTGTAACCAAATCCTATGCCAACTGCCTTCCCCCACTTCACTCCACCTGATTTGGATGTTGAGGATGAGCCAGATAGCACCTGTGCTCTACTGGTTTTAACAGAGGTATGGTCCTTTGGGAACCATAGCCAGCTGGCATAAACTAGAGCAGATTAGCTGGGATTGGGACTGGGACCAAGATAGCTTGACTATAATTAGCAGATGGTTGTAACTGCCCTCTGCCTTTTCTGCACTGAGCAGAATTTGGCACAGAGTCTGGGCCATAACACAAAGAAGGCTGGATTTTTTCCCAGAAATTGTGAACATGAACATACTGAAACCTTGTATAGAGCTCAGAGAAGTATAATACAGTAACTCCACACTTAACATTGTCCCAGTTAATGTCATTTTGGTGTTACATCGCTGATCTATTAGAGAACATGCTCATTTAAAGTTGCGCAATGCTCCCTGATAACGTTGTTTGGTAGCCACCTGCTTTGTCCACTGCTTGCAGGAAGAGCAGCCTGTTGGAGCTAGTGGTGGGGGCTGGAAACCAAGGTGGGCTGGCAGCCCCCCCATCAGCTCCCCTAATTTCCTGTGTGGCAGCTGCCGAGCAGTTCAGGTGTCCCTCCCCCCACTGCTGTGTGCTGCTCCTGCCCTCTGCCTTGGAGCTGCTCCCGAGAGCCTCGTGCTTGCTGTGCAGGGAGTTGGGGGAAGAGGGGTGCTGATGTCAGGATGTCCCCCTCCCCCTGTACTCCACCTCCACAGAGCTGGGGAGGAGGGAGACATGACAGGGCTCAGGAGTGAGGGAGCTTGCTGGCAGCAGCAGCAGCTGCTGTCTCAACTTGCTGATCTACATAAAAAGGCAGTGTACTTAGAGTGGGGCCAGCATACTTAAAGGGGCAATGTGCGTCTCTCACTCACGCACACTTTGGAAAGTGGAGGGAGTGGTGCGCTCCAGTGGGATAGCGTGGGTTCATCATCATGGTCCGTTTCCACAGGGAATGTTTGCAGCGACTGCCATGCTGTCTCCTCCCTCCATTTGTGCTGCCTTGTAGAGTGTGAGGCTACATTAACAACAGCGTATTAACCCTTGAGGGCTCAGCCGAGTGCTAGTTCATCATTTAACACCAAGCATTCCCTGGGAAATATCCCACCCTCTGATTCCACCATAATTTATACTGTGTGTGTGTATATATATATATATATATCTATATATAAAGATATATAGATATATATATATATCTTTTGCCTGGCCAAAAACATTTCCCTGGAACCTAACCTCCCCGTAATTACATTAATTCTTATGGGGAAATTGGATTCGCTTAACATTGTTTTGCTTAAAGTAGCATTTTTCAGGAACATAACTACAACATTAAGCAAGGAGTTACTGTATATATAGAAAACTGTGCAAGAACTTATGATTCTAAAACCAAATGTGCTCTATTTTTAATATTGTATAGGATACTATAAACTCTATTAAAATTACCTACAGTTATATAGCATCAATACACATATTATAAACCTAGTTTTTTAGAAATTTCTAACTTGTGTAAAAATTTACTTTGGATTGAAATATGAAAAGCAAAATCTCAGCACAGCAGAAGGGGTAGAAGTCCTTAAACACACTTAATGACATGGCCTAGATCTGTTATCAACATTAGGAGACATTTTAACAGAATGCAGACTTTGTTTTTTTCATATTTTATATATTTAATTCTGTAGAAAAATATCATGCTAAAAATTAAGAGCTATTCCAGGAAGTACAAAGTGAAAGCTGCGATGCTATAATTAACCTGTCTATAGGACTGGACATTGTCATTTAATATCTTACACCATAAATGCTGCATATTCCAGGTATAGAAGGGAAGCATGGGCAGACCTGTAGCCATTTTAGGGTGGAGTTTAAGCCATAAGATTTATTTTATTGTTTTTGTCAGTCTGTATTAAACTAAACTTAAACATAAGACCAACGGCTGCCCTCAGTTACACCTGTGCAACCCCACTGACTTTGTAAAATACTGTATTGCTAGCTTCTGCATTTTCATTTGGGTGTGAATAAATGCCTCCCAGAATCTTGCTTGTATCACGAAGAAAATATCTCACAAAAAGGCCTTCTGACATGAGGCCATCTTTCTTGGGAAAATGTAAAAGCTTTATATATGACCAGTATCTCCTAAAGGGCTGAAACCTTGCCCTAAACAGCCAGATACACCTGAGAAAGCTGCCATGAGTGTAGTGGATGCAGACACTTGACTTGGAGACCAGCAATCTATTAATATTTGCTAATGGATCAGCAGGAACTCCACAGAGGAATATTGGCAAGCCCCTCCTCCTCATCACTTATGTGTATAAGTCCCTCTATTCGGACAACTGTTCACCTGGATTCTATTTGATAGTAAGAATATAAAAATGCCAGTCATTGGCTAAAGATAGCATTCAACAGAAAGGGGAAGCAACTCCAATTTACCTGTTTGTTTTGTTGCTGTAAAGATGCCTGAACTTTACTTTGGGCTGTCTCTGAAGACATGTCTGTCTGTCCTTCCCCCTCTCCTCCTAATAATCTTGGTAAGCAGCAAAGTCAGCAATGTTGTTTTTCACAGCTGGCTCCTCCTCTCACTGTTTGGTACAAAGGTAAAAAGAGTAAAGGTATTACATTGTTATAGGCAACTGTTTACCCAGAGAAAACACCCATTTTGAAAGCAGCATTGTTTTTATTGCAGATACTATTTGAATAACCTGATATTAAATGTAACTAAAAAAAGATACAATACCTGAACTCTAAGTCAATTATATTAGGCCACACAATGCATTGTTCCCTTTCAGTTATCAGAAATATTGGGTTTGTACTGAGTCAAGCAGGCATGTGTACAGGGAAGGATTACGTACTGGGGCTTGTGGAGTGCAGCACAAAACTCTCAGTGCTGGAGAGGAGTGAGGACAACTGTGGCTTCAAGCCACCTTGCACCTTCCTGATTTCTGACTGCACTGGAAGCCAAAATGGCCCCTGGCCTGAATGAGGTGGCTCAGAGTGTTGGTCTAATTTACAGCAGCCTGTCCTGAGTGGTGGCCAGAATTTCCACAGTACAATGAGCTCCGGGGCTACCCCTCCTAGCCATGCCCCGCCTTTAACCCCTGACACACACTGCTTATTTTTCCACCACAGGACCTACCCATCAAGCCTAACATGAACTAAGTCTGTATTTCAGACCAAGATCCATCATAATCCCAGTTATTTTTCTGAATTTTTTTTAAATCATATTTAAAGGTACCCACAAAGGGGTTTAGTTACTTAAGCCCCGAATTTAGGTGCCACTGCAATCCACAAAACTCCCACTGGGCTGCTGCATAAACCTGTAGGCTTGTGAACTCTCTGCACCTAAATTTTTTTGTTGTAAAGTGTCTACGTTTCTGCCTTTGGTCATGCACACAACACCTCACTCTAGGCCTCGGGATACCTCTTTCATGCCTACCCTCAGTGGGTTCTTAGATGTTCCCCCACCCCTTTTGCCTGCAGGGCCTGGTTCAGTGTTGGGGTCCATTCAAAAGCAATGACAGGGTGGTGGTGCTTCCCTTATAACTTTCAGCCCATTGGTTAGAGCATCACCTGGGATGTGGGAGACCCAGGTTCAATTTCCCCGCTGCCTTATGTGGGGGAAGAGAGGATTTGAACAGGTGTTTTCCCACCTCTCAGGAGACTGACATAACAAATGGGCTCTGGGATATTCCTGTGTGGGTGCCCTGCAGTCTTTCCTGTTGAAGCTGTTCCACATTTTGGATAAATAATTAGTCATTGGAGAAGGGGGACTGAACCTTGGGTCTCCCATCTCTCAGATTAGTGCTCTAACCCCCAGGCTCTAGAGCCCCTCTCTCTCTCTCTCATTTTTTCTAGCCCAATCTCTATTTATGTATTTATACAAAGTGGAACAGCTTCAAAAGTTTGTTCTCCTAAGTGTGAACTGTTACAACTCTTCTCTGTACTGTGCTTTAGTTCTGAGACAGTTACAAAGTTATAACACTCACAAGAAGCCCTGTATTTTTATTTAGCATTGGGACTTCAGATAACCCTTTTTTGTTTGGTTTTTAATGGCAGGGCTGAAGAACCGACCTTTCTCCTTGCTAAAAAGACTCAGTTAAAGCATTGTGTTGGTACAAATCTGTAGTAATGGTCATTCTTTTCCTATGCTCAGTTTTACCACATTCTACACCATTTTCAGAGCACTGTATATTGATACTGTTTCTCTGAAAAATGTAATTTTGAAGCTCTGTGGAAGGTGGGAAAAACTGTCAACTCTTCACTGTTTGTCTCATTCTATCAGTCTCTTGTCACTTAGAAAAGAGCAAGGGAAAGGGGAGGGAACTTTAGAAAAGTTTGACAATCACAGGCACTAAATCTTGGAATTCATATTCTATTCAATAAACCTAGCTGTGTAGGAAGTTGTATTTAAAAAAAAAAATCATCTCAGGAGATTGCAGTAGAATCTGACCTGGATCCTTTACCACTGCAGCAGAATTTAAACTCTGCATCACTTTTTCATCATTGTTTTCCAGATTCAGAAAAGTAAAGAAGAGAGACAGGCTTTTTTAGGATTCTATAATGTGTTTTAGTAACTTGTAGCTTGTAATTCATCTTTTATTACACCCATAAAATCTTGGAAGTATTTCCTATGTTACTAAACTACACTTCAGTTTCAACGTAATAAAGAATCCCAGAAATGGGTAGACTTTGAAGGAACTTCCTGGTACCCATCCCAGTAGAGATGGAGGTTGAGAGCCCTGCTGGCAAGAACATGTCAAACAGAGTCTATGATGGTGAAATGTTAAAAACAGGATTAATAATACTTAGTACTTATATAGTGCCTTCCATCTGAGGAAGGCACTATACATAGGGTGCTTCATAATCATTGGATATTACTTTTGGGAAATTCAGGCACCCTCATCATCTCAGACAAAACTATCCTTGCACTGATCTACTGGGAAAACATGATGTTTTCTCTTGCATATTTACTATGCTTCTGCTGCTGCCTTCTTTCTGAAGCTAAGTGGGTTTAAATGGATGGCATACTTTATTAGCTATTTTTAGCTTGGGACAAATTCCCTGTTTCCTTTATTCTTGTTATCTAACTAAAATGCTCACTCTGTACAGAACTTGTTAGATAAAAAAATCCATCTGGTCTGAAGGGAATTACCTGCTTGAGGCATTTTTATTTCTTTGGTTTTCCTTGCTTCATATTTCCAGTTCCTTTATTCAGGAATAGAAGAGGGTGGATGAAGGCTTCCTGCATAGAAAATATTTTGATGCTTCTAGCTGGGCGATGAAGGGGCAGCATATGAGGGAAATGGCTGGGGTTTCTTTTTGGGGAAGAGCGGGGGAAGTTTAATCTTTATGTAAGTATTTGTTTTTCTGTATTAAGAAGGCTCAGGGTGGATAAAAATCGAAGGTTTTCCCCCTCAAAAATCCGATTTAAATAAAAACAGATTTTTAAAAAAAAACCAATCTAAAGATACATTATAGCTCAAGGATATCTCATCATGGAATTCTAAATCTGTAGTATGAGACAATATATTCATGTAATGTTTAAGAAAAGTTTTGTAAATGAGTTCCAATAGTTCATGGATTAGGGACCCAATCTTATGGGGTTCCAGGGGCTTCTGTATAGATTATTTAGGTTAATCTTTCTATCTAGCCAATGGGACTCAGTGCTCAGTCTAGAAGATACCATCAGAGATGCTTAGTTTTGCAGTTCTCAAACTGTGAATTTGTGTCTCCAGAGAGAACATGCTTGTTAACAGCAAAAATGTTTTTAAATAAATACATAAATAACAGACCCTACTGTACCTCTGCAAATTTGTGTACACCGAGTCAATCCCTTACCTCTCTCTGAAGTGCAAAGTTTCAAAAAGTTTAATGAATAGAAGATTGTTGGGGGCGGAATAGATCTGGACAAGGAGAAGTCTGGAGATAAATGTGAGAAGGGAGGGACAGGCAGTAGAAACAAAAGTGAAACTGTCTGAGCAGCATATTCCAGAAGTCTTGAGGTCTTTCTGAGTGTAGCCTTCATTGATTTGAGGTCTACCATACCATTCTCTCACTAGAAGGGAAAACCTATAATGGCAGCAGCCCGTAAAAGAGATCCAGTTTGGGAATATTTTAATGAAGTTCCTCTACCTGTGGGTAAGACAGGCATGCGTGCAAAGTGCAAACAGTGCAACAAAGAAATGCAAGGCCTGGTTTCCCGAATGAAACAACATCATGAGAAGTGTTCCTTCTCAGGAGGAAGCTGCGTTGAAGATGATTAAAGGAACATGTCTGTGTTGGATTAAAGTAATAATACATTTATGTTGTGGAAAATGTAAGAAAGAATGATTCCACAACAGACCCCGAATTTGGCCCGACCATTAGAAAGAAATATGTGTCTCAGCCTGCTCTCTCAACCTGCTGAGTTTGTGCTAATTGAAACAGGCCTGCCAGTTTGCAAGGTCTGTGCTATTTGTAGAAAAACATCCAGAGACAAAGAGTTTGTTCTAAAAGTAACAAGATAACAGCTGTCCTTTATGGCTGGTACAACTTTGTTTTCCTGAACTCTGGAATAAGATGTGTGAAACCCCCCCCCCCAACCCTTGTATGCTTGTCTTGTTCTTTTCCTTTTAGATATAACAAGTGGGATGAATAGACTTATTGAAGTCTGCCATGTCCCACTGATTTTAGAATGGTTATGTTAAAGGATGGGTAGGTGATAAAATGCAGATGTGACAGCATTTATTTTGGAGTGTGAGTGTACGTCTGTATGATTGAATGAGGACTGAAAGATTAAAGGTTGAGGTGCCAGCCTTAAAATAAGACTGTTTGGCTGAAGAATACAGTGGACAAAAAAGCCCGATAACCCTGAGGGCATGCTTGCCCCAGGGACAGGGGGGCCGAAAAGCCGAGGAACAAGATAACAACATACTGTTATTTTGTCATTGCTGTGCCATCTGCGTGATTGACTATCCCCTCAAACTTGAGAACAGTGATTGATTATCACTTGAAACATGAGAACAGCATGACGAAGCAAACGTTATAAACTTGTATGAGGATAAATCCCTATAAAAACAGACCCTGAAGACTGAAGACTTTGGGTCTGATTCTGCAAACCAACCTCCAGACGCATCGGATGCGCATCTGACAAGGCCCTGCTCCACCCTCGTGTCCAGGCCACCTGGCCAGTGACTTGGCACGAGCAACTGTAGGCTGGTAACTACAACAACATTGCAGAACTTGTGTGTGAGGGAATGAGATGTTCTAGCTATAACTGATTGCTTACTCTGATTCTTTCTGTATTCACAATAAACGTGGCATTTTGCCTTATCCCCTTTAATAAGATCCTGCTGGTTTTTATTTTATTGGTATAACATCTGAACATGCAGGCGCTTCAGGTTGGTAAACTTTTTTTATTTCATACTTCTTTCTTAAGGACTGCCTGTCTTCCTTCTGGACTATTCCTGAATTCTCATGTTTGAGGGGAAAATATAGTTGTTACTCTATGGTACTATCATTTTAGATGCAGTTGTGATAAAAAATAAATAGCTGAAATAAGCAGCTCTTCCTTTTATAATTTCACCTTTAAAGTAGTGCTGAGTGTCAGTGAATGCAATGAATAATACTAAATGAGCAGTATGATAATAATAATTAAATAACTGCATTGACTTATTTTGTTTAGGAGAATCCATCCTCAACATACAGGATTCTCAAGACTATCCAGCTTCAAGATCACCATCATTTTCTGTAGTTTCAAAATTATCTGCCCATAATAGTGTTTCAGTCAGATCATGTATGTCACATAGCCACAGTATATCACCTGTAGCAAAAAGAAAAAAAAATCTCCATCATCCAGAAACAACCATAGATAAGTCATAAGAACTAGCAGATTACAAAAAGAGATAATTGATGAAAAAATTGCCTGGTTTGTTTATGCAACAAACTGTCCTTTCCGTATGACTGAGAACCCACACTTCATTAACATGGTTCAGTCATTAAGACCAGGATACAGTCCACCCAACAGAGCAGATGTCGCAGGCAAATTGCTGGATAAAGTATATGAGAGAGAAATTGAGCAGTGTGCAAAAGGTCTAGAGGGTAAAATTGTTAACCTGAGTCTTGATGGGTGGAGCAATGTCCACACTGATCCTGTTGTATGTGCTTGTGTGACAACAGAAGAAGGGAATGTTTTCGTTACAGAAACAATTGATACATCAGGAAATGCACACATAGCAGAATACTTACAAGAAGTAACAGTAAAAGCTATAACAAACTATGAAAAAAAAATTCAAATGTCTAGTACGCAGCTTGGTCACAGACAATGCTGCGAATGTATCCAAGACGAGAAGAAATTTAGAAGAGAATGAAGAAAGTCCCAAGCTAATAACATATGGTTGCAGTGCTCATTTGATGCACCTCCTAGCCAAAGACTTCAGTGTTCCAGAAATAAAGGCTAATGTTGTTGAAACTGCAAAATACTTCCGTAACAACCACTTTGCAGCAGCTGCTCTGCAAAAAGTGGGAGGAACCAAGCTAACTCTCCCAAAAGACGTGTGATGGAACTCAGTAGTGGACTGTTTTGAGCACTATATCAAGAACTGACCTAATCTGATGACAGTTTGTGAACAAAATTGTGAAAAAATAGATGGCACTGTCACAGCCAAAGTACTTAACATTGGGCTTAAGAGAAATGTTGAACACATGCTGAGTACCCTGAATCCTATTTTTGTAGCCTTGAACAAAATGCAGGGAAATAGCTGTTTTATTGTTGACGCTGTTGAAATTTGGAAAGAACTGAGTGAGATCTTAAAAAGAGAAATATGCAATGACAGAGTTAAATTACAAGCATTAAAAAAACGAATGGGACAAGCACTACCTCCAGCTCATTTTCTTGCAAATATTCTCAATACTTGGTACCAGGGTCAAACCTTAACTGCTGAAGAAGAGGAGTTGGCTATGACATGGACATCCAGCAATCATCCCTCCATAATACCAACTATAATAAACTTCAGAACTAAGGATGAACTATTCAAGAAATATGTGTTTGCTGATGACATTTTAAAGAAAGTCACACCAGTGAACTGGTGGAAGTCACTTAAGCACTTGGATTCAGAGACTGTTGAAGTGATAATCTCACTTTTAACAGCAGTAGTTTCTTTTGCCGGTGTAGAAAGAATATTTTCTTCCTTTTGGACTAATTCATTCCAAATTGAGAAATCGTTTGGGACCTGAAAAAAGCAGGAAAGCTTGTTTTTCTTTTCCAGATAATGAACAAACAGGAAAATGAAGGTGAAGACTACTGAGTTAGCTGCAGAAGCCAATATTTTAAGTTTCTCATGTTGACCTGGCTTACACAGTCGATTTTATTTTTGTGGGTTTTTTTAAATATTTCATTTAACTATTTTAGTTAAAAACAATTTTAACAAAAACAAACCTGATTTTAAAGAACTTGAATGTTTAACTAAATTCAAAAATTCATATGCTTGTTTTGTTAAAATATTATGTTTGCTGTTGAAGAAAAAAAATCCAGAATACATAATGTTATTGTTTTAGTTAAATAAAACAATTTAAATGTCTGTCTGGTGATGTTCTCCTCCTAATACAGCATGGCAAAAAATCCTCCAAATATTAATGATTAACCTGTTGAATTGGCGATAGTTCACTTCCCAATGACTTCATAAATATCTGCTTAAATCAATCTGCTTTTGGTAAATGAAATAACCAATCATTCATTTTCTGATATAGCTGTAAAACTAATCTGAAAAGTTTTCAAAATAAATCACTTAAAAAATGTATAATGTGTACTTTCTAAAAATGAAACCAAACTATCTGAGTTGTGAAGACTATGTATTAAGGTTATAACAACCAACAAGAATGCACTTTTATGTAGAAATCCATGATTAAATCGAGTCTTCCTGACTAGTGATTTAAATCAAATCCACCCTGAAAAGTTGTTGGTACTGACCACACCACTCTGTGAGATTACTGTGAGAAATAGATGGGAATTTTTTTTTCCACTCTTTCAAAGATCTGTTTTAATTGCCAGAGACTTTGTCTTATTGTGTGGGTGCTTCTGGAATAAAGTACTAATTAATCATTGTGACATTTAGCCCAGCACTTATAGTAGCACTTCAGATGTTTGGCATCCAGTAGGGTGCAAGGGGAAATACTTGCCAGGAGATATTATAAGAGCCCTCTAAATTGGAACCTTTATTTTAATTATGGGACTCTTATTTTGGTATAGACTGACCAGATAGCAAGTGTCAAAAATCGGGACAGAAAGTGGGGGGTAATAGGTGCCTATGTGAGAAAAAGACCCAACAGTCAGGACTGTCCCTATAAAACCAGGACATCTGGTCATCCTATTTTGGTGCAGGGTACATAGTTTAGTTTCTGGCAACATCACTAGAAACTTAACAGGATTAAAATGAAAGAGTGACTGGACACTATTCTTAAAGGTATGTGCTCAGATGTTTGACATCCATTTCCAGTGTTTACAGAGGAATAATCTGGGAGGCACTATCACTTTTTCTTCATTGTTTTTGAAGGGATTATGAGTATATTTGGGGGGAAAAAATTTGATCACTCTCTTTCTTAGGAAGGATGGCATGGGGTTTATAGGCACAGGCAATCTGGATTCTGTTCCTGGCCTTGCAGCAGACTTCCTGTGTGATGTTGGGCGAGTCACTCAATCTTGTTAAATCTCAATTTCCTCCTAAGTAAGATACTCTTGCCGCTGGGTTGTGAGGCTTAACTAATGCATGGGCAGTCACATGCTTTGAGATTGTTAGGTAGAAGAATCTATATAGAGCAAGACCTAAAATTTTTATTACACCCCTACCCCGATATAACGTGACCCGATATAACATGAATTCGGATATACCACAGTAAAGCAGCGCTCCAGGGGGGCGGGGCTGCGCACTCCGGTGGATCAAAGCAAGTTCGATATAATGCAGTTTCACCTATAATGCGGTAAGATTTTTTGACTCCCGAGGACAGCGTTATATCGGGGTAGAGGTGTACTTATTGTTATTATTTTCACTATACACTAGCATGACTGAGGGCAAAATTTGGCTCATTGGGGAAAAAACTTTATTTCTATTATCTTCCCCAATATGCCAAATTTTGCCCTCCATCTGAATAGCCCTAGCTCTTATACTGGTCAGGTGGAAGATTTTTAGCACCTCCCAGGAGCAGTGAAGGGGGGGAGGGGGAAGAGAGGATGCCAGCCCATCAGCAGAGCAAAAATGAGACCAACCCCATGAGCAATGCTCTGCCTCCTACAAGTTGGCACCCAGGGTGTCTGCCCTGATTGCCTACCCCCAAAACTGACCCTGCCCTCAGTTCTAGTGTAACCTCATTGAGACATTTGTGTATTTTTGATTGCAGAACTTGGCCCAGTGTCTTGTTACTTTCTGGTATGTAATTATTCCTCCATATTTAGTCCCATTTATTTGATGTGCATTTTATAGTATTTTTCTCAATATAAAATCTAGGTAGTGTTTTTAAACATGCTTTCCACAAAGCACATACAATCTCTCATTAAAACCACCTGCTACAAAATCTGCACTTTGTGATATACATGCAAGAACTTGGTCACTAGTAAACAGATCTAGGGGGGAAATGCTGTCAAAAATGTGGGCCTTACAGGAGGTATTAGAACAAAAAATCCTTTTGTGCTGATGCATCGATGAGGAAATTCCCTGAGCACAGCGTGTACTCGCTGTTCTCTAATGTCCAAACCCACATCAGTGCAGAGGCCTACTGGAGCATTCTTTGTGCAGTTCTCGTGTTTGAAAACCCAGGAGATGAGACTAAAGGAAATCAGCAGAGCGAAGAGCAACTTTGCAGAGACAAAGAGGAAAAAAACTTACGATCTTTCCGGACTCTAGTTGGGAAGTAGCTGGTTTTGTATTAGTTCTAAAACTGGGCCCAGTTCATACTTCCTACCGCGCAAACGCCTGGTGGCTGTACCTTGCTCTCCGGAGCAGAGACGCAGCACCAGCAGGCTGTATTCAATTCCTGTTTCACTGACGACGCAAACAGCTCTAGCTCCCAATTCCCTACTTTGGCTGTACTGAGCATGCTCACCTGAACCGTCCCTGTAGCCACTGCCCTCTCTCTGCCCTTACTTCTACATACGATTTGCTGCCTCCTCTTTGGAGGGGTTTAAAAGGATTAAGGGGGGCAAATTGCAGCAAGGGGCTGTCAGGATCTGAGCAGGGGGCAGAAATTTATTGGCCAGGGGGATCAATCTACTGTAGGTAGCAGCAGAAGAGGGGCTGGAGGGGAAAAATCGGGGGTAGGAGCCGGGGTTAAGCCGGAGGGGGGGGAGACGCTGCCAGACACCGTGCGGGGACAAAACCCCCGTTTAGGGAGGGGGAGAGGGGGGAACAGTGACCCCGGGGGATGAGGCACCCGCTGTGCTCGCTAATCTAGAGGTGGAGGGGTGCAGAGGAGGTTTTCATTCTGCTCACAGGAAGCTGCATGTCAGCCCTGGAGCAGAGGGCGGGTTCCTCGGGCTGGGGTCTTAAAGGCATAGGCCTCCAATTCCTAGGCTGTCAAAGCTTAGACACCGCTGCTCCTCTCTATCCTATACAAGTGCTGCGGGGCTACTTTACTGCTCCAGCCAGGAGACTGAATGCTGTGAAATATT
>NW_020681727.1:0-2063 GCF_002925995.2 Terrapene triunguis
AATCTGAAATAAACTCATAGCAATACAAACCATAGCAAAACCAATGCAATGGGGGATATACTTCAATGTACTGTGAGCTCAATGTAGTGGGAAAATTTCAGTCTGCTCTGTCCCATGGTGCACACAAAATATCCTTGTTACAAGCAAAGGAAATCAAATTGCATTGCTCAGTATTGCCTTCTAATAAGATTTTAACTCCTACAGCCTTCTGCTGGGAAAAGCAGATGATACACCCCTCAAATGTCTCACTTAAACAGAGGAAAATAGCCTTCCATTTTTGGTTCGACAGCTAATATCCATAGTCCTCCATACATGCAGGGCCGTCTCCAGGGTTTTGGCCTCCCCAAGCAGCCAAAAAAAAAAAAAGCCGCGATCGCGATCTGCGGCGGCAATTCGGCGGGAGGTCCTTCGCTCCGAGTGGGAGTGAGGGACCGTCCGCCGAATTGCCGCCGAATAGCTGGACCTGCCGCCCCTGTCCGGAGCAGCCACCCCAAGCACCTGCTTGCCAGGCTAGTGCCTGGAGCCGGCCCTGCATATACGGATAATAGGAGGAAAAGGACCAGCAAAGAGGCCAGCTGTGATCGTGGTTTTTGGATGTGTGGATGCTATAAAGTCCACAGAATACCCCTTCCATGTTCCTGACCAGAACTTTGAAAGAACCTCAGAAAGTCTTTGATACACAGATACCCTCCCACCAACAACACAGGAAGAAGAACTCCACATGGACTCCTCTTGAGGGTCGAAATGACAGTCTGGACCTATACATAGAATGTTTCCGCCGACGTGCACAGGCAGAAATTGTGGAAAAACAACATTGCTTGCCTCATAACCTAAGTCGTGCAGAACGCAATGCCATCCACAGCCTCAGAAACCACCCTGACATTATCATCAAAGAGGCTGATAAAGGAGGTGCTGTTGTCATCATGAACAGGTCTGACTACCAGAAGGAGGCTGCCAGACAACTCTCCAATACCAATTTCTACAGGCCACTTTCCTCAGATCCCACCGAGGAATACACTAAGAAACTGCACCATCTACTCAGGACACTCCCTACACTAACAGAGGAACAAATCAACATACCCTTAGGGCCCCGACCAGGGTTATTCTATCTACTACCCAAGATCCACAAACCTGGAAATCCTGGACGCCCCATCATCTCGGGCATTGGCACTCTCACTGAAGGACTGTCTGGATATGTGGACTCCCTACTCAGACCCTACGCCACGAGCACTCCCAGCTATCTCCGTGACACCACTGATTTCCTGAGAAAACTACAATGCATTGGTGACCTCCCAGAAAACACCATCCTAGCCACCATGGATGTAGAGGCTCTCTACACAAACATCCCACACACAGATGGAATACAAGCTGTCAGGAACAGTATCCCTGATGATGACACAGCACAGCTTGTTGCTGAGCTCTGTGACTTTATCCTCACGCACAATTATTTCAAATTTAGTGACAATATATACCTCCAGACCAGTGGCACCGCTATGGGCACCCGCATGGCCCCACAATATGCCAACATTTTTATGGCTGACCTGGAACAACGCTTCCTCAGCTCTCGTCCACTCACGCCCCTTCTCTACCTACGCTACATTGATTACATCTTCATCATCTGGACCCATGGGAAGGAGACCCTGGAAGAATTCCACCATGATTTCAACAGCTTCCACCCCACCATCAACCTCAGCCTGGACCAATCTACATGGGCAGTCCACTTCCTAGACACCACAGTACAAATAAGCGATGGCCACATTAACACCACCCTATACCGAAAACCCACCGACCGTTACACCTACCTTCATGCCTCCAGCTTCCACCCTAGACACACCACACGATCCATCGTCTACAGCCAAGCGCTGAGGTACAACCGCATCTGCTCCAACTCCTCAGACAGAGACCAACACCTACAAGATCTTCACCAAGCATTCTCAAAACTACGATACCCACACAAGGAAATTGAGAAACAAATCAACAGAGCCAGACGTGTACCCAGAAGCCTCCTGCTACAAGACAGGCCCAGAAAAGAAACCAACAGAACTCCACTGGCCATCACCTAC
>NW_020681727.1:2163-4557 GCF_002925995.2 Terrapene triunguis
GCCCAAAAAAGAAACCAACAGAACTCCACTGGCCATCACCTACAGTCCTCAGCTTAAACCTCTCCAACGCATCATCAGTGATCTACAACCCATCCTGGACAATGGTCCCTCACTTTCACAGACCTTGGGAGGCAGGCCAGTCCTAACCCACAGACAACCCGCCAACCTTAAGCATATTCTCACTAGCAACCACGCACCGCACCATAACAACTCTAACTCAGGAACCAACCCATGCAACAAACCTCGATGCCAACTCTGCCCACATATCTACACCAGCAACACCATCACAGGACCTAACCAGATCAGCTACAACATCACCGGCTCATTCACCTGCACGTCCACCAATGTTATATATGCCATCATATGCCAGCAATGCCCCTCTGCTATGTACATTGGCCAAACTGGACAGTCACTACGCAAGAGGATAAATGGACACAAGTCAGATATCAGGAATGGCAATATACAAAAACCTGTAGGAGAACACTTCAACCTCCCTGGCCACACAATAGCAGATGTAAAGGTAGCCATCTTACAGCAAAAAAACTTCAGGACCAGACTCCAAAGAGAAACTGCTGAGCTCCAGTTCATTTGCAAATTTGACACCATCAGATCAGGATTAAACAAAGACTGTGAATGGCTATCCAACTACAGAAGCAGTTTCTCCTCCCTTGGTGTTCACACCTCAACTGCTAGCAGAGCACCTCACCCTCCCTGATTGAACTAACCTCGTTATCTCCACACTGATTTATACCTGCCTCTAGAGATTTCCATTACTTGCATCTGAAGAAGTGAGGTTCTTACCCACGAAAGCTTATGCTCCCAATACTTCTGTTAGTCTCAAAGGTGCCACAGGACCCTCTGTTGCTTTTTACAGATTCAGACTAACACGGCTACCCCTCTGAAAATTTATTAGAGCATAAGCTTTCGTGGAAGAAGTGGGTTGTAGCCCACGAAAGCTTATGCTCTAATAAATTTGTTAGTCTCTAAGGTGCCACAAGTACTCCTGTTCTTCTATAGTATCTATGATATTCTAACCAGCAAAACTTTTAGTCCTCTTGAAAGCAAAGTGGAATGATTCTTGCTATGAGGAATTTTCAGTCTTTTTCGCTATTACTGACAATTGTAGGCAACTGGCCCTTTATGTGGTGGCAAATGTGTTCAGAAAAGACAAATACAGTATCCTTCAACTAGTTTTTCTTCCTGAGGTTCTGGAAATGCTTGGCATAGAAGAGTTCTGGGCTGCAGCCTATGAACGTCACCATTTACTCCTCATGACTGGTAAAATCAAGTCAGAAGCTACTGAGACCACTGATAGTTGAGATTAATTCCTCCCTAGGAGCTTTCAGAGTTTAACTTCCTTCAAACAAAGTAATTACTTAAAATCTATACAGGAAGCCATCTTTTGTAAAGGAAAAAAGCAAATCTCTTCTTATTCATTTTACTCCTTGTCTATCCCAAGGAATACAATTGCCTGCTTAATAGGATGCATAATGCAGGAGAAGAAATTCATTTTGATGTTAAAATCTTTCTGTTGAAATTAAAATGTACCTGTTTCTATAAATTTTGTGCAGAAAAGTTTGGACATGTGATGGACAATTCTATTAAATTAGCATTTTCTTATGTAAGAAATCTTCCTGTTCATCCAGCTGTAGCCTAAGCATGCAGTCTTTCGAAGCTAGCAGAGTAAGGATTCTATGTGAAGTTTGTTTTGGAAACATCACATTGCAAAAATCACCCGAGTCCAATTACTGGTGCAATTTCCCTCTTCCCCTGCCCTGAAACCCACCACCACCACCATTTAATTTACAACAGATAACATCATGCAAAAATGTGTACAGTACTCAAAGGAAAATATAAATATAACACACCTCATTGCAAATGGCAATGTGTTACAGATAATACTGAGGACGCTATTAGGGGAAGAGAATGTAGGTACAGATTTAAATAAAACATAAGTTGAAGCCAGTCAATTGACACTATTAGCCTTCTGCTGCCAACAGAGGTAGGGATCACATTTCTGTTCCTTGAAAAGAAGTCACTGCTCCCTTCCTAAGCTTACAAGAACCATCCTTGTGTGGCCAGGGCTATGCTTGTTGGAATGTGATTAGGCCCCATGCTAGAACAAATGGTACTGATCCAGACAGCACAGTTGGCTGTCTGAACTGCAGATCTGATCTGTGCCTGCCCACAGTTGTCATTGTGTTCACCTCTTCTGAACTAGGAACCACTGTGAAGAGTTAATCCTTCTTTCACTGAAAATATGACCGGTTCCACAATCTTTCTTACAGTGTTTCCTCTGTACAGGTCCTTTGGTGGATCACAGACTTCAGTGGAATGTTTTACTCCTCTATTCCCAAAGCACAAGTGATGATCCAAACCCCATTTCTGCAGCAT
>NW_020681728.1:0-594 GCF_002925995.2 Terrapene triunguis
GGGGCGACATGGGGCAAGGGGTGAGCCGGGACCCAACTCTCCCGGTGTCATTCCCCCTCTGCCCCCTAACCAGCCCCGCCCCCTGACCTGCACAGGCTCCGCCTCCTCGCAGCTCGCAGCTAGGAGAAGGTCGCCATATTCACCGATGCACCAGGTGGCCACCTGCACCAGGGGTTGCTGGGAAAAAAGCGGGGTGAGGGACGACCCCCCAAATGAGAGAGTGTGGATTAGCCCCGCCCCCAAAACTGCCTGGCCCCGCCCCCCACTGGGACCACCCCTCCCCCCACCAGGATTCCGCCTCCCCCCACCAATCACCTCCGCCCTCCCCCTTCTCCCCCTCCCCCACCGAGACCCCCCTCACCGGGGAGATGTCGCAGGCCAGTGCCCCATAGAGACGTCTCACGATGTAGGGGTGCAGCTCCCCGGCCCCCCCAATCAGCTGGATCAGTCGGGAGACAGCATCGTCCGGCACCGAGGAGCCGGCCTGGGGTGGGGGAGACCTGGTTACCCGCAGCCCCCCCCGGACCCTCATCATTCCCAGCTCCCTCCCCCAGCCCCCATTTGCCCCTCCTCCCTGCCACTTACCCCGCTGCC
>NW_020681728.1:604-1271 GCF_002925995.2 Terrapene triunguis
CCCCCAGCCCCCATTTGCCCCTCCTCCCTGCCACTTACCCCGCTGCCTCCTCCCATCTTTTCCCAGCCAGCGATCTCCCCCTGCACCCCCAGATCTCTCTGCGTGCTCCCTGCACCCCCAATCTGCCTGCTGTACCCCCAGATCCCTGCCTCTCACCATGGTCAGCACTTGCAGCATGGTGTCTATGTGCCAGCGTTTGTTCGGAGCAAATCTGGGGACGACAAGAGATAAAGGGGGTGGGAGGACCACACGCTGACCCCCCGGCCCCGCTCCCCACAGCGCCCCCTGCCAGCCAGACTCACCTCTCGGCGGCGAGAAGCAGCCCTGAGGCGCAGGGGGGCTTCATGGCCGGGGGACAGGTCTCCAGGAAACCCAGCAGGTCCTGGGTCATGGTCCGGACGTTGGCGCCCGTCAGCAGGGCCAGGCTGAGATCCAGGGCACGTCTGGGGGCAGGAAGGGAGGGGGTCGGTCGCTGGGGGCCGGGCTCGCCCCAGCTCCCCCCCCGGTCCCCCCAGGCCCCCCGTGTCTCACCGGTGGATGGAGGGGTCCGGGTCACGCAGACAGGCCAGCACGGTGGCCCGGTGCCTCTGGAGGGCGCTCTGCTCCGCATGCACCAGCCGCAGCAGGGACGTCAGGGCCACGGACCTGGGGAACGGCCCCCCGCCTC
>NW_020681729.1:0-5983 GCF_002925995.2 Terrapene triunguis
AGTTTGAAATAGGAGAGACTTGTTTAGAAAGATGGGGAGAACCTGGATTGATGTCTGGTCCCTCTCAGTCCCAAGAGCGAACAACCCCTTAAACAAAGGACACACACAAAAGCCTTTCCCCCCCCAAGATTTGAAAGTATCTTGTCCCCTTATTGGTCCTTGGGGTCAGGTGTCAGCCAGGTTACCCGAGCTTCTTAACCCTTTACAGGTAAAAGGATTTGGAGTCTCTGTACACAGAGAGCTGTTACCCTTCCCTTTATAGTTATGACACGCCCCCCAAATCACAGATAGTGTTGGACGTTCGGTTCCACACTGGCTGTGATTTCTTCCTGGAGTTCTAGGAGAAAACAGAGTTAATAAGACACATGTACCTTTAGACATACTACTGATTATATAAAAACTAACAATATGTTTCATTCCAAGAACAATTGTTAACTAGTTATCTCTGGGAAACTTTCCCGGGAGAGTGCATCAGCCACTTTGTTAGAAGCTCCCGAAATGTGTTGTATTTCAAAATCAAAATCTTGGAGAGCTAAACTCCATCGAAGAAGTTTTTTGTTATTTCCCTTGGCGGTATGAAGCCACTGTAGCGCAGCATGGTCTGTTTGTAGTTGGAAACGCCGTCCCCAAACATATGGGCATAGCTTTTCCAGCGCGTACACAATGGCGTAGCATTCCTTTTCGCTGATTGACCAGTGGCTTTCCCTCTCAGACAGTTTCTTGCTGAGAAACACGACAGGATGGAATTCTTGATCCGGTCCTTCCTGCATTAAAACTGCTCCCACGCCTCGCTCGGACGCATCTGTGGTTACTAGGAACGGTTTGTCAAAGTCTGGGGCCCTTAGCACAGGGTCAGACATGAGTGTTGCCTTGAGCTGGTTAAAGGCCTTTTGACACTTATTAGTCCACTGAACTGCATTTGGCTGTTTCTTTCTGGTTAGGTCTGTCAGCGGGGCGGCGATTTGGCTGTAGTGTGGTACAAATCGCCTATAATATCCGGCCAAGCCTAAGAAGGATTGGACCTGTTTCTTTGACTTTGGAACCGGCCACTTTTGGATAGCATCCACTTTGGCCTGTAGGGGATTTATAGTTCCTTGACCCACCTGGTGCCCCAGGTACGTCACTCTGTTTTGGCCTATTTGACACTTTTTAGCCTTAACAGTTAGTCCTGCCTGTCGGATGCGCTCGAAGACTTTTTCCAGGTGCTCCAGGTGTTCTGTCCATGAATCAGAAAAAATGGCCACATCATCGAGGTAGGCAACTGCAGATTCTCCCAATCCCGCTAGGAGACCATCTACAAGTCTTTGGAAGGTGGCGGGTGCATTTCGCAACCCGAAAGGGAGTACATTGAATTCATACACCCCTGCCTGGGTGACGAAGGCGGACCTTTCCTTAGCGGGTTCATCTAGTGGTACTTGCCAGTACCCTTTGGTTAAGTCTAAAGTAGAGATGAATTGGGCATGTCCCAATTTTTCCAATAGCTCATCTGTGCGTGGCATTGAATAGTTGTCAGGACGAGTTACAGCATTTAGCTTACGGTAGTCCACACAAAAGCGTATTTCCCCATCTGGTTTGGGAACTAGAACCACTGGAGATGCCCATGCACTGGTAGAGGGGCGGATTATACCCATCTGTAGCATGTCCTGGATCTCCCTTTGTATAGCAGTTTGGGCATGAGGTGACTCCCGGTAGGGTGGGGTTCTAATTGGGTGAGCATTACCTGTGTCAATGGAGTGGTATGCCCGTTCGGTCCGTCCTGAAGTGGCTGAGAAAATTGGTGCAAAGCTTGTGCACAGCTCCTTGATCTGCTGTCGCTGCAGACGTCCCAGGGTCGTGGAGAAGTTCACCTCTTCCACGCCAGCATTCCTTTTTCCTTCGTAGTAGACACCTGCAGGCCACTCCGCGTCATCTGTTTCCTGGGCTGTAAACTGGCAAACGTTTAATTCTCTGGAATAAAAGGGCTTAAGAGAATTAACATGGTATACCTTAGGCTTTATGCTGGAGGTGGGGGAGGCTATGAGATAGTTAACAGCTCCTAGGCGCTCCTGGACCGTGAATGGTCCTTCCCACGACGCTTTCATTTTATGGGCCTGGAGCACCTTTAAGACCATGACTTGGTCTCCTACTTTGAAGGACCGTTCTCTGGAGTGTTTATCATACCAGGCCTTTTGCTCTTCCTGAGCATCCTTTAGGTTTTCTTTAGCAAGGGCTAAAGAGTGTCGGAGGGTGTTTTGTAGGTTGCTTACAAAGTCTAGAATGTTAGTTCCTGGAGAAGGCGTAAACCCCTCCCATTGCTGCTTCACCAACTGTAATGGCCCCTTAACCTCGCGGCCATACACAAGTTCAAATGGTGAAAACCCTAAACTGGGATGTGGTACAGCCCTGTAGGCAAAAAGCAACTGCTGCAACACTAGGTCTCAATCATTGGAGTGTTCATTTACGAATTTACGTATCATGGCCCCCAAAGTTCCATTAAACCTCTCCACCAGACCATTGGTTTGATGGTGATGAGGGGTGGCAACCAAGTGATTCACCCCATGAGCTTCCCACAGGTTTTTCATGTTCCCTGTCAGGAAATTAGTTCCCGAATCTGTAAGGATGTCGGAGGGCCAACCTACCCTGGCAAAAATGTCTGCTAATGCCTGGCACACACTTTTAGCCCTGGTGTTGCTTAAGGGTACAGCTTCCGGCCATCGGGTAGCAAAATCCATGAAAGTCAGTACGTACTGCTTTCCTCTGGGTGTCTTCTTTGGGAAAGGACCCAGAATATCCACAGCTACTCGCTGAAATGGGACCTCAATTATGGGTAGTGGCTGGAGAGGGGCTTTAACCTGGTCTTGGGGCTTTCCCACTCGTTGGCACACCTCACAAGACCGGACATAATTAGCAACGTCCTTGCCCATTCCCTCCCAGTGGAAGGACTTCCCCAACCGGTCTTTGGTTCTGTTCACCCCAGAATGGCCACTGGGATGATCATGGGCTAAGCTCAAGAGCTTTACCCGATACTTAGTGGGAACCACCAACTGTCTTTGAGGATGCCAGTCTTCCTGGTGCCCACCAGAAAGAGTCTCCTTGTATAAAAGTCCTTGTTCTACAACAAACCGGGATCGGTTAGAAGAGCTGAGAGGCGGTGGGGTGCTCCGCGCCGCCGCCCAAGCTTTCTGAAGGCTGTCATCTGCTTCCTGCTCGGCCTGGAACTGTTCCCTTGATGCTGGAGACATCAGTTCCTCCTTGGACTGTGGACTGGGGCTTGGTCCCTCTGGAAGCGATGTAGGGGCTGGGGTTTTTTCCATTGACTGTGAACCGCTGTCCGCTGGTGCACTATGTGGTATCTCAGGCTCTGGCTGAGCCTCTTGGGTAAGGTTATCTGCTGCTCCCGCCAGTTCAGGCTCGCTGGTGTCCTCTGGCATTGGAGTTGTAGACGGGGTTGCAAGCGCTGGACTCAGTGCTGGCAATGGTTCTGGTGCTGGTTGCGTTGCGAATTCCGGTTCCGGGACTGGCTTTGGCTGGGTCTCTGGGATTGGATCCACTATGGCTGTTGCAGTCGTTGGCAGGGGATCCGGTTCCACCACCTGTGTTTGGGTCTCCGGTAACACCGACGGGGCTCTGGTGGACGGCTCAGGAACGGGGATGGGGGTGAAAGCTTGCTTAGCCTGGCTGCGGGTGACTATTCCCACCCTCTTGGCTAGCTTCACATGGTTGGCCAAGTCTTCCCCCAGCAGCATGGGGATGGGATAATTGTCATAGACTGCAAAAGTCCACATTCCTGACCAGCCCTTGTACTGGACATGCAACTGGGCTGTAGGCAAGGTTACAGACTGTGACACGAAGGGTTGAATTGTCACTGTAGCCTCCGGGTTGATGAGTTTGGGGTCCACTAGGGATTGGTGGATAGTTGACACTTGTGCCCCAGTATCCCTCCAAGCGATAACCTTCTTTCCGCCCACTCTCAAGGTTTCCCTTCGCTCCGAGGGTATGAGAGAGGCATCTGGGTCTGGGGATCTTTGGTGTGATTGGGGTGTAATGAACTGTAATCGGTTGGGGTTCTTGGGGCAGTGAGCCTTTATATGCCCCAGTTCATTACATTTAAAACATCGCCCTGCTAAGGTATCACCGGGGCGATGTTGGTTGGTGGAGACTGGTGGGGTGGGGTGAGAAGGCGTCTGGGGTTTCCCTTGGGATGTGGGTGGGGCCTTGGGTTATCCCCGGTGATAAGGTTTTGTTTCGGCTTGCCCCTTCTGATATTCGCTCCAACTGCTACTAGTTTTTTTCTTTTCTGTCACCTCCACCCATTTGGCTCCAATCTCCCCCACCTCGGTTACAGTTTTGGGATTCCTATCTAGGATGTACCTTTCTATTTTTTCTGTCACCTCCATCCATTTGGCTCCAATCTCCCCCACCTCGGTTACAGTTTTGGGATTCCTATCTAGGATGTACCTTTCTATTTCCTCAGGAACACCCTCTAAAAACTGCTCCATTTGCAATAGGAAGGGCAACTCTTCCGTAGATTTAACATTTGCTCCTGATATCCAGGCATCCCAATTTTTTCCAATGTGGTAGGCATGTCGGGTAAATGACACATCAGGTTTCCACCTTAGGGCTCTGAACCGCCGACGGGCATGTTCAGGTGTTAGCCCCATTCTGATCCTGGCCTTGTTTTTAAAAAGTTCATAACTGTTCATGTGTTCCTTAGGCATTTCAGCCGCCACCTCTGCTAAGGGTCCACTGAGCTGCGGTCTCAGCTCTACCATGTACTGGGGTGGCGGGATGCTGTATCCAAGGCAGGCCCTTTCAAAATTTTCTAAGAAGGCCTCAGTATCATCGCCTGCCTTGTAGGTGGGGAATTTCCTGGGATGGGAAGTGGTACCTGGAGAGGAGTTGCTAGGATGGTCTGATGCATCCTGCTTAGCCCTTGCTGCTTCCAGTTCATGCTTCCTTTCTTTTTCTCTCGCCTCCTCTTTGGCTTTTTCGAGCTCCATCTCTTTTTCTTTCAGCTCCATCTCTCTCTTGTGGGCCTCCTCTTTGGCTTTCTCTTCTCTGTCTCTCAGCTCCATCTCTCTCTTGTGGGCCCCCTCTTTGGCTTTCTCTTCTCTGTCTCTCAGCTCTATCTCTTTTTCTTTCAGCTCCATAGCTCTCTTGTGGGCCTCCTCTTTAGCTTTTTCTTCTTTGGTAGTCATTTTCCTGTTTTCTTGTGCTGGGTCACACCCCTCTGCAGTTGACTGAAACTGGGATGTACTTAGCTCTGGCTGCTGCTGAGTTAACAGAGACTTTCTAACTAGCTACTTCCGAGGATGTAAAAAGAAAAAAAAACAATTCAACTTGTAAATTACCTTTACCAGTCAGTCAAAGTTTGCTCCCTTTGAACCCTTCTCTTAACAAAGGACCTCGTTAAAAAAAACTTAACACCTCTGCCTTCAGGCAAGGAGAGATAAGATATGCATCTACCTTCAGCTCTGCTCTCCAAGCAGCTAGAAGGAAAAAAAAATCTCTTACTGGCTTTTGGGTTTAAAATGTATCCCACCGCTATGCCACCATGTCAAGGCTGTATCCCCACTTTGAACTTTAGGGTACAAATGTAGGGGCCTGCATGAAAACCTCTAAGCTTAACTACCAGCTTAGCTTTGGTCCCGCTGCCACCATCTCCAGAATCCCCTCCCTGGGAAGCCTTGAGAACCCTTTCACCAATTCCCTGGTGAACACAGATCCAAACCCCCTTGGATCTTAAAACAAGGAGAAATTAACCGTCCCCCCTCCTTCCTCCCACCAACTCCTGGTGAATACAGATCCAAACCCCCTTGGATCTTAACACAAGGAGAAATCAATCTGGTTCTTAAAAAAGAAGGCTTTTAATTAAAGAAAAAGGTAAAAATCATCTCTGTAAAATCAGTATGGAAAATACTTTACAGGGTAATCAAACTTAAAGAGCTCAGAGGACTCCCCTCTGTCTTAGGTTCAAAGTACAGCAAAACAAAGATAAACACTC
>NW_020681730.1:0-2443 GCF_002925995.2 Terrapene triunguis
AACACTGCTCAGGATTGGACCCTGCGTCCCCTTCCAGCTTGATCCTGGACCCCCCCCCCCCCCCATTGCACTCCCTGATGGACCCCGGCCATGCTGTCCCACCCAGAGGACGCTGTGTGCTCCTGGCTCCCACTAGTGGCTAGGAAGGATCAACTGCAGTTGGAGGGGCCAAGCCTTTAACTCAGGGGTAAAGGCCGGGGGTTTGAACCCTGCTGTGGGAGTGTCCATTTGAAGGCGGTCTCTATATCCCCCATACAGTGCGCCCCCCCCCTATATATATTGTGTGTGCGTGTGTGTGTGCGTGTATATATGTACATATCTAGCCTTTTTTATATGCAGCATGTAGTGCTTGTGGGATGGAAAGTCTTTCCCTGCAAGAGCCATACCCATAGTAATAAAAATGACGATGCCCCCCAGCTGAGCTGCAGCTACCTCTGGGGCGGGGAACGGCCACACGTAACGTCGCATGGGGAGGGCTTGGCCGGCGCTGAGATGTAGCCAACTATCCACGTGGATCAGAATGGTCCCCCAGACGTCCCCCTGTTCCTCCCCTCTGCCCCCCCTGCTCTGCCCCATAAGGCTAAAGATGTCATCCCTGGCGGGGCGGTGTATGTTAACCCTTTCTCTGCTGGGCACCTGGCAGGGCTGGGGAGTGTAGCCGAGAGGTGGGGGGGTGGGTTTGGTTGGGGATCCATTCCTGAACGGTGGTGGGTTCTGCTGTGTGGAACCGGATCTCTGTGCACAGAGGAGGGAGGGATCCCAGCCGTGAACCCTGCATGGAGGGGGAATCCCACATCAGATCCCTGCATGAGTAGGAGGGTGGGATCCTAGACTGGATTCCAGGCTGGAGAGGAGAGGGATTAAGACCAGATCCCTGGTGGATCCCTACATGCAGAGGAAGGGGATCCCATAATGGATCCATATAGGTGGAGGAGGGAGGGATCTTGGAGAGGAGGGGATCTCAGAGGATCCCTGGGCATTGAGGAGGAGGATGCCAGAGTACCCTGGACTAGATTTCCATGCCTGGGGGGCCCTGCACTGGCCCAGAGTGGATTCAGTAGGGACAGAGCCCCCTCCCCTGCCAGCCGTGTCCTCCCCAGGCCTGTAGATGGGGGTGGGGTCTCTGTGACACCGGAGCTTTAGCTCAGCAGGGAAAGGGTTAACCTGCCTATGTATATCAATGTCGGGGGGGGCTGTATCTGAGCTGTGCAGGAGACGGGGCCTTCCTCGTTTTCTGTCTGGGGTGAGAGACTGTTCTGCATTCAATGTATGGAAATTATTAAAGTCTCCATGGAACCCAGGCATCCCGTGTCTTCATTCACCCCGCAGATGGGGGGAGGGGACGGTGGATCCTAACTATGGACACACCCCCCCCCTTCCTGAATCCAAGCGATGGGCCCCCTCCCCTGGGATCAGACCCATGGGCCCATGCAGCCCAGTAGCCCCCCGGGGCCCCCATCAGAGCCACGGGCCCACCTAGCTCAGTATCCTGCAGCCCAGGCTCACACCCGAGAGCCCATGGGTTCCACGCTTTGCTGGAAGTTCTTAAAAACCCAGATGTCAGAATAGAACCCAGGAGTCCGGGCTCCCAGCCCCAGCCCCCTGCTCTAACCACTAGACCCCACTCCCCTCCCAGAGTTGGGGGAGAACCCAGGAGTCCTGGCTCCCAGCCCCCCCTGCTCTAACCACTAGACCCCACTCCCCTCCCAGAGCTGGGGGAGAACCCAGGAGTCCGGGCTCCCAGCACCCACCCCCTGCTCTAACCACTAGACTCCACTCCCCTCCCAGAGCTGGGAAGAGAACCCAGGAGTCCGGGCTGCCAGCCCCCACCCACCAGACCTGATACTCTCATAGTCTGTTTTATTTTATGCCACACCAAAAATGGTGTCTCTGCCGCCGACCTGCTTTGCCACAACCAAGATGGCGGCAAGGAGAACCCTGGCTACCTGGGACAGGCGGGCTCCCCTCCCGCTGGCCGTATACCACACTCAAGATGGCTGACCGGGCCATACCATGCTCTGCCACACTCAAAATGGCGGATTAAAAACCATGCGGGAGCCCCTCCCCCTTTAGCCGCTTCCAACATGGCGGATCCCTCCCCCGCGCGCGCCGCACCCAAGATGGCGGCGGCCGGAAGCGGGTGGGCGAGGCCTCAGGGGGCGGTGGTGGCGCAGAGAGGGGGCGGGGCCCCAGCGTCGCCGCTTCCTGTTTCCGGTCGGGCCGGCGGGTGGGGGCGGGGCGCGGGCCATGGCGGCGGCAGGGGGGGTCCCGGGGCTCGAGGCCCAGCGGCGCGAGGTGGAGGCGGCGGAGCAGCGCGGCCTGCGGGCGGGGGAGCGATGGTGAGGGGCGGGGCCCCGGGGGGAGGGGAAGGGGGATGAGGAGGCTAGTGGCGGAGGGGCTGGTGGTGGGGGGAGGAGGAGGCTGCGGGGGGTAGTAGTGGTGG
>NW_020681731.1:0-4516 GCF_002925995.2 Terrapene triunguis
TCCAAGTAAAGTGGGGTGAGGTGGGGAACCTGCTATTCCATTAAAACTCCTGTGTAAGGAAAAGTAGTCGTCTTTTTTTTTTTTTTTTTTTTTTTTTTTTTTTCCTTCTTCTTCTTCCTGAGTCAGGTGTTAAACCTGGGCTGTTAAATCTTTGCTAGAAGCCAGTTCCGCAGTTTGGGCTCTCCATTGAGAAGTTCTGTCTCCGTCCATGTGAGGTGTACCTTGTGCTCTGACAGCTTTCCAACCATCAGCTCATGTTTCAGTGTGAGGGACAAGTGGCAACTGTTGAGATAGATGGGCCACAGCCCCTTAATCATTTAGCAAACGATAGCTAATGCCTTGAATTGGACTTGGAACTGGGTAGGTAACTAGTTCTGAGGGTGATGCTCAGGGGTGGAATGTTCTTGATGGTCTGCCTTGCCTAGTAGAGAGGCTGCTGAATAGTACACCAGTTCTAACATTTTCAGGTCTTCATGGCTCTTACTTGATTTTTCCTCTCTTTCCAAGCTTTTTGGGGGCTGGGGTGGATAGACAGATAACCTAAAAGCTATTAAGTGCTATTGGTTCTATTTATTTTGTATTTTATAGCCTCTAAAATTGTAGTGTGGGGGACAATGCTTTTTCTTGTAGAGAAGGAACTAAATGAAAAGAATCATATTAAACTTTTATTAACCCTTAATTTTTTTAAATGCAGATCTGTGTGAGAGAGAACTTGATAAATTGCTATGTATGCTCTTGGATTAAATCCACTTCTAATCAAGAGAAGAATGTTAGTGGTGGTTGCTGATGAGCAGGACTGGTTACTAAAGTCCTCTGTTCAAAGGACAAATATAGTTAAGACAGCAGGAGCATAACTTTCACCTGCACTGTGCATCAGTCCTGACCTGAAAAGATCGCCTCATATCTACAGGGGGCTTCTGCTCTCCAGGGCCTGTTCAGTCCTTTTTGCCTCGTATGTGATAACCATCACCAAGCAGTATCTTTGTTGGGTTTCTGTGATGTGACAGCTATCCACTAGTAATTGGACTGAGAGTAACTCTCTTGGAACTCTGAAAGGCCATCAGATGGTGGGTCACTTTCCAAGCTGATGAATTTGAACAGATGACCTGAAGGCTTACATCAGACATGTTACAAATTCCATAAATTATCGGGTCGCAAGTATAGTTTTGATATTGCTGTGGTATGCCTCACTCAGAGTAGGAGACGGAGTAGGGGACAGGTTCTAGTGCTTCACTAGGGAGCAACTACTGTGTAATATCTTCTCAGTTTGGATTTTTGTTACAGGTTTTTAACTTTCAAAGTATCTGAACATTGTGGTGGGGAGGACTGTACTCTATGAAGTGATTTAGGGTTTTATTTGCAAGTTTAGCAAAGAATGGAGGAAGCCATCCCAACAGTCTAGATTGTAAAAGCTTGGAAGACATGAAAAACAAATAGTTCTTTATGGGAATATTTATTTTTCAAAATAAAATAGGCATAATACATATCCTTCAGGCACAGCATTTGGCAAATCAAAGATTAAGAGCCAGGCAGTGTAGTGAGGAGAACAGTTTTTAATAGGTTTCAGAGTGGTAGCCGTGTTAGTCTGTATCAGCAAAAACAACGAGGAGTCCTTGTGTCCCGGTTAGTCTCTAAGGTGCCACAAGGACTCCTCGTAGTTTTTAATAGGGCATCTTTGGTAACGAAAGTAGTCAAAAACAATGGACTGGAAATCTTCCACTTTGTGTTGTAGAATTTGGTTTTCTGTAACACTTTTTTTCCATACTAGTGGTGTCACAGATTAGCATTTGAACATCATATGCAAATGTTGCAGCACATTTTTTTTTCCTTTGCAATAGCTAGGAAAAGCTCTTGCACACTAAGACATGTTCAATTGAGGGACATAAAGGTATCCAGGACTCTGGAGGTATCCTTTTTTATTATGTTTCAGAAAATGTCCTAATTTAGTCTAGTATCAGAGGGGTAACCGTGTTAGTCTGGATCTGTAAAAAGCGACAAAGATTCCTGTGGCACCTTTATAGATTAACAGATGTATTGGAGCATAAGCTTTCGTGGGTGAATACTCACTTCGTCAGATGCATTTAGTGGAAATTTCCAGAGGCAGGAAATTTGACACCATCAGCTCAGGATTAAACAAAGACTATGAATGGCTAGCCAATTACAAAAGAAGTTTGTCCTCCCTTGGTGTTCACACCTCAACTGCTAGAAGAGGGACTCATCCTCCCTGATTGAACTAACCTCGTTATCTCTAGACTAATTCTTGCCTGCATATTTATACCTGCCTCTGGAAATTTCCACTACATGCATCTGTTTTAAATTGAAACAAAACATTTTGATATTCTTGAATTGGAATGTTTAATGTCCGTTTATTTAACTGACCCAAAATGCATCACTTTGAGTCAATCCAACATTAAAAATCATTTCCCTATAGTTTTGCATTGCCTCATAGGAGTTGTAGAGCAGGTAACTGATGCCCTCTTTCCCCTATGGACTGGACTCCTTGCCCAGACTACAGCTTCTGTGATACTTCCATGATGCACCACACCGTGTGGTCAGGGGAGATCATGTTGCGTCATGAGATGTAGTCTGGCCAGGGAGCCTGCTTCATAGGGAGAATGGGGGCACGGGGCATCTGAAGTACAACTTCCATGATGCAACGTGGCAGTATAGGAAGATGCAGTTCAGCAAACCAAAATATTTTTACTTGTGTCGAACTGCCAGAATTAAACATCTTGTTTCAGTTTTTCCCAGAGGAAAACTGAAAAAAAAATCTGTCAGAAATTTCCAGAAAATACATTCTCAGTCAACGATTTTGGACAGAAAATTCCCAGCAAACTCTAAACCTAGTATATTGTGTTGACTTGATATATTTGGCTTCCTGTATGGAGCTTGTGTATCTACCAATAAGCACTTTTTGAAACTAAGCTATTTAGGAGAGGAAGTGAAGTCTCAGTTTAAGCTACAGATATTTAGTTGTGCAATTGTAACTATCAATGGGAATTTGGCTAGGACACCAGTGTCAATATTCCTGTTCTTAAGAATGCAATAAGACACTTTTTTAATTACCACCAGTGGTCAGAGGATATTAGGGTTGTAACTGAAAAAATAAAATGATACCTTTACTCACTAGTATGATTGGTTGGGATGGAGTTTCTGTACCTCCTGTATCTCTCCATAGTTTCAGATCTATGCTGCAACTTCAGTGTAGAGTCCTCTGTCTTGGCTTGTGTTGTATAGTTAACACAGCTAAATGCTATAGATCTACAGCATTACACTTTATTCGTATTAGATCTGCCTACAGACCGGCTGTTAAAATTTTCCACTGGATTTTGGCATCCTTTGCTATTCCTAAGAGAGAGCATGTCATTTTTCCTTAAAGTAACATTTTAATAGCTGTTTTCACTTTTAAAGGGGTATTCTCAAATAGTTTAAGCCCCAAAGCTATCTTCTTATACCTCTAAAATTAAAGAGGACTTTCTCCATGTTCCATAACTGTTTGTGTTGTGCTTCACGTTTTCTAAATGCATGTACTATTTATTCCTTAACCTTCATTAGCAGGTCTCTACTGCTGTGGGCTTGAGCATAGTGTACTCCTGGGGGAATTCTGCACCAAAAAATTTTAAGTTCTGCACACAATATTTTAAAATTCTTCATATTCTATATGTCAAAATAACACACTATAATCACTCCATTCAATTATTTTGGTAATTTATTTCAAAATACCTGTCAACAAGTATGTCAACAGAAACACCATAACAAAAAAAAAGATCCCCCCAGCAGTAGAGAGTTAAAGAAACCCCTACAACAACCCAGTTCCAGTTAGGGGTTTTTGGAGGGGGTTGTATGGCACCTCCAGAGCCCAGACATCTGCATTCCCTTCCCCCAGAGCCCAGCCACATGGCACGCCCCAGCCCAGAAACCCACACCCCTCCATCTCCCCAGAGCCCAGTCATGGGGCACTCTTTGGCCCAGACACCTGCACCCCCAGAGCCTTTACTCCCCCCACCTTCTTTATTGTCCCGCTGGGGTATGTGATGTGGGGTGACCCTGCCCTTCCTCACCCTTTGCCATACCCTCTCCTGTCCCTGGGAGGAAGAGGATCAAGCCGGGTAGCCAGAGCATGCAGAGCCTCCATCCCTGCCGTCCTGGGCACTCTGCTCACTGCGAGTATGGCTCTGCAGAGTCCAGCAGCCCTTAGTGGTGGTCTGCAGCCCCAATTCTGCAGGGGAAACCTGGAACTCTGCACAAATTCTGCATTGCGCAGTGGCACAGAATTCCCCCAGGAGTATGTCATGGTATAGACTTGCTGTGGTGGTAGTTCTTACTAGTGCTGCCTGCTGTTGAGGGAAAAGCCATATCCAGTGAAGTTATGTCACTCCAGTGTGTTTGCCCAAACTTGGGGTGAGGGCACAAGAGGAGCCCTGAGCAGGCTGCCAGCAGGGCCGGCTCCAGGCACCAGCCCACCAAGCTGGTGCTTGGGGCGGCACCTGGAGGGGGGCGGCGCGGCGCTCCGGCC
>NW_020681732.1:0-2191 GCF_002925995.2 Terrapene triunguis
CAACCCCCTGCTCAAAGCAGGACCAATTCCCAACTAAATCATCCCAGCCATGGTTTGTCAAGCTGGGCCTTTAAAACCTCTAGGATGGAGATTTCACCACCTCCCTAGGTAACCCATTCCAGTGCTTCACCACCCTCCTAGTGAAATAGTGTTTCCTAATATCCAACCCAGACCTCCCCCACTGCAACTTGAGACCATTGCTCCTTGTTCTGTCATCTGCCACCACTGAGAACAGCCGAGCTCCATCCTCTTTGGAACCCCCCTTCAGGTAGTTGAAAGCAGCTATCAAATCCCCCCTCATTCTTCTCTTCTAGAGACTAAACAATCCCAGTTCCCTCAGCCTCTCCTCATAAGTCATGTGCTCCAGACCCCTAATAATTTTTGTTGCCCTCCACTGGACTCTTTCCAATTTTTCCACATCCTTCTTGTAGTGTGGGGCCCAAAACTGGACACAGTACTCCAGATGAGGCCTCACCAATGTCGAATAAAGGGGAACGATCATGTATCTCGAGCACTGTATCTCAGTGCTAAGTTATTTTGGTTTGATGTCATGTTGTTGTATCTGATCAGGGGATTTTGAAGAGAGTTTTAACCCTGCCTGTGTGTGCTGGTAGTATTCCAATAAATGCTTTGATTTCTATAAGCGAGTATTACAGTATTCAGACAACTCAGGAGTTTGTGCCTATCTTTGCAATCAGAGACAAACTATGGGCTTGTCCACACACCGTTTTTGTATTACTTTAACTATATTGATTTAGAAACCAATGATATTTATAGTCGTAAGTTGTATCAATAGATCATCTTTGTACAGTGTAACTGCACCCCTATTAGGGGTTGCACAGACTTAATTAGTTCAGTGAAAAACAATCACATCCTTAACTGAAATAATTAAATTGGCACAAGAACCATGTATAAATCAGGCCTAAAATAGTTGCCACACAGAGAATAAGCAACAAAAGCAGTTTGGTGCCTGAAATAAGGACACCCTTACTTAAAGTAAAGACCCCCATTCCCCAAACTGATTAGAGGCTAGGCCAGTTGGAAAACAGGACACAAGCCATCCAATCTCATGGGAGGTAGTTCAATGGTTTGTGGACAGACAGTTTTCTGATTTTCGTATGGGTTTTCAATCACAATACACAAACCACAGTGGCAGAATAAAGCAAGAATTAACACATCAAATTTAGACATCATACTGCGGTCTGGTCTAGACACAGGACTAGTAACAGTATAAATTAATTATTTTTGTTAGAGATGTGATTTTTACAAAATAGTTACACAGATACAGCTCCAAGTGTTGATTTAGCTACTCCAGTATAAAAGTGCCTTATACCAGTATCGCTTATTCCCATTCTCATTAGAGAATAAACTACACTGGTATAAGCACTTTTATAAACAGTATAACTGCAACCACATACGGTGTGGGTGGGTGAGAGGTTGTATTGCTTTAACTATCCCAGTACAGTTAAAACAATACAAACTTTGTAGGTAGACAAGGCCTCAGAAAAAAATTCTGCATTTGTGGCTCCACCACCTGAAAATACGTAAAATGGTTTGGAAGTAGATTTTTGTTCAGTCCAGCTACCTGTTTATGCACTCCCATAGCTGGATGCACCAACATTTTTTGTACTTTTGTTCATTATTTTTATTGCCAAACTTCCTCTTTTCAAGTACTATGGAGACTGAGTCTAAACCAATACTATTCATTCTACTAGCTAAATGTACATCAACATTTCCATCAATCTAGATGATTGGAAAAGAGGGGGGAGGGGAAATCAAATATTTTCACAAAACTTTATTCCCCTTTTCCCATCAATTTAAAACAAAATTCTACTAACATTTCAAAATTTGACAGTATTTGACCACTAAGTATAAACCCTTATTTGACAAGCGCTTGAAACCCAGTCAGTACATTTTCTTCTGGACATGAATTTACTTTTTAAACCCGAGTTCTGCAATTAATTCCATTCAGGTTGGCCAGGCCTAAGACTTCAGACCCTGAACAAATTCTTCATGAAAAATGAAAACCACTTCAAATTTAGAGGGGTAAAAAAAATATTTCAAATTCTTTTTCAAAAAGACTTAAAATCCAAAAATGGAGGACCACGATATTTTGCAACTCTCTTGTTCACATTGGACAATAATAATTAAGATTATATTTTTTGGGTACAAATAACCAACTGACTATTTG
>NW_020681733.1:0-3447 GCF_002925995.2 Terrapene triunguis
CCAGCCAGACAGCCGGGCGATTAGAAGATCCCAGCGGGACGCGCTGTGCATCCGGGAGGCTTTGAAAGCCAGGTTCCACAGTGAGCAGGGTAACCCGTGACTTTTAACTTTCTGTACAGAGAAGCTGAACCTGCCCCCGTTTCTTTACCCAGTTAAGGATGACTATCCTCTCCAGTTACAGACTCCCTCCACCCCCTTCCAAAATAATAAAATCAGTTTTACTTTTGTTATTGAACACCGTTGTCTTTAGTACTGTTTTCGCGGGAATCTTTGAAACCGGGGACGCAGACTGTGGTGGGGAGCGGGTGTAGTGTACTGATGCAAATGATCCTTCTAAACTCCAGGAATGACAGGATTCACAGTAGCGGACTGGTTGTTTCAACGTAGCCTGGCAGCCCTCCTGAGTGGGACTGAGTGTATGTGGGGGCTATGTGACTTTATGGCAGGGGGAGGAGGGTTACAGATCCCCTGCTGCGTGGCTCTGTGATCCAGGACAAGGACCGCTGCATACGATCTGTAACTGCCCTCCCCCGCCAAAAAGTCACAGAGCCACAAACCCCCCCCCCGCCCCCCCCAGAACATGAAAACCACCTCCCAGACTGACCAGGGTAACTAGTCACTGCACTGTGTATGTGCCCTGCTGCTGGACCTGCCCCCGCCTCGGTAGCCTGCTAAAGGTGACTGTCCTGTCCAATTACCAAGCCCCTTCCCCCCCTGCAGACAGACTCTCCCTCAAAACAGCATGAGTGAAACAGTAATGAACAGAAACGTATTTTTTATTAACAACCACACATGAAACTGGGGGGTGAAACTTGGACGGGGGCTTGGTTGAGGCGGCCAGGAAAGGACTTTTCAAATTTTGGTGAATGACAGCCTTCTGGTGCTTGAGCAGTCTGCAGGGGTGGAGTGAGAGTTTTCACGGACTCTTCCGCCCCTCCTTCTTTGGACTTTGGGCGAGGGGGGTATGGGACTTGGTGGCGGGGGAGGGCGGTTACTGAGAGACTGCAGCGGGGCTCTGTCCTCCTGCCTCCGTTCCTGCAGAACATCAACAAGGCGCCGGAGCGTGTCCGTTTGCTCCCTCAGAAGTCCAAGCAGCGTTTGAGTCGCCTGCTGGTCTTCCTGCCGCCACCTCTCCTCACGTTCCATGTGTGTCCGGTGCATTTGGGACAAATTCTCCCTCCACTGGTTATGCTGTGCTGCCTGGGCTCGGGAGCAGCCCATAAGTTCGGAAAACATGTCCTCTCGCGTCTTCTTCTTCCTCTGCCTAATGTGCGCTAGCCTCTGGGAGTGTGATGCCAGGCTGGGTTGGGAGACAGTTGCAGATGTGGCTGTGGGAATGAGGAAAAGGCAGTGAATTCCTCCGAAAGAGAAATGTAGTTGTGAATCAAGAACATAGTCGTTCTCTGTGAACAAGACCATGAACCACAGCTATCACATGCGCACTGAGGACAAGGTCGAATTTTCGAACCTCGCCTTCAGTGCCTGGGCTTTTGCACTGCCGATCTGGGAACCGGGGCAGGACACGGTACTCTCTGTAGCAGACAAACATGGTAAGCCGTAGACTTGTGGCAGATTAAAACTTTAGGAGTACCACTGGCCACCTTTCACATTGAAAGCACTGCCAGTCTGTGCTGCCAGCAATTGGCCAAGCAGGAACTCTGGCCCTGTCCCACCCCCTCGCGGATGTGCCAGGGAAACATCCCTGGATGCTGGCCCTCTCCCGCCCCCACCGCGTGGCTGTAAACCAGCGGTCACAGTTCTGTAAAGGAACTTGTTGCAAGCAGTCCCAATACTAACAGTCCCCTACCTAATTCAAAGCAGGTTGTCATGAGCGACATAACTCTGATGAGGATCCCGGACACCGAGATCCAAAGGATGCTTCGAGAAAGCCTGCAGAGACCGGGGCCCTTTGCCGCCATGCTATGCAAGGCACTGATACCAGAGTACCTGCTTGTCTCCTGGCGCGGGAACGTCTCGTACTTCGGAGGACCAAGTAAAGCCGCTCTCCCCAGAAACCTGATGAACAGGCTATCCCATTGCTTGCAGGAGAGCTTTGTGGAGATGTCCGTGGAGGACTACTGCTCTATTCCCGGACATATTGACCGGATTTTTATCTAGCTGCAGTAGCAGGGACAAAAGAGTGGAGCAGCTTGGGCAGCACAATCATGCACAACCGGACACTGTTTGATTTTTTTATAAATAGTTGTTACTGATTATTTAAGCGCCCAGGGGGAAGAAATCATGAATCACAGATTATTAGTCTTAATATTCAAGTTTTGTAAAAAATAAAGGTTTATATGTTTAAAGCACTTACCGCTTGATCCTTCCCCTGAATCTGTGTCCGGGTTACATGCTGGGGAGGGTTGGTAGGGGATCTCTGTAAGGGTGATGAAGAGCTCCTGGCTGTCGGGGAAATCAGCTTGGTAAGCGCTGCCGACTGCCTCGTCCTCCTCATCTCCTTCCTCATCTTCCCCGTCCGCTAACATGTCCGAGGAACCGGCCGTGGACAATATCCCATCCTCAGAGTCCACGGTCAGTGGTGGGGTAGTGGTGGCGGCCGCAGCAAGGATGGAATGCAGTGCCTCGTAGAAACGGGATGTGTGGGGCTGGCATCCGGAGCGTCCGTTTGCCTCTTTGGTCTTCTGGTAGCCTTGTCTCAGCTCCTTGATTTTCACGCGGCACTGCGTTGCATCCCGGCTGTATCCTCTCTCTGCCATGGCTTTAGAGATCTTCTCATAGATCTTTGCGTTCCGTCTTTTGGAGCGCAGCTCGGAAAGCACGGACTCATCGCCCCACACAGCGATGAGATCCAAGACTTCCCGATCAGTCCATGCTGGGGCCCTCTTTCTATTCTGGGATTGCATGGCCATCTCTGCTGGAGAGCTCTGCATCGTTGCCAGTGCTGCTGAGCTCGCCACGCAGGAAATGAGATTCAAACTGCCCAGACAGGAAAAGGAATTCAAATTTTCCCGGGGCTTTTCCTGTGTGGCTGGTCAGAGCATCCGAGCTCGGACTGCTGTCCAGAGCGTCAACAGAGTGGTGCACTGTGGGATAGCTCCCGGAGCTATTAGCGTCGATTTCCATCCACACCAAGCCTAATTCGATATGGCCACGTCGAATTTAGCGCTACTCCCCTCGTTGGGGAGGAGTACAGAAGTCGAATTTAAGAGCCCTCTATGTCGAACTAAATAGCCTCGTGGTGTGGACGGGTGCAGGGTTAATTCGATTTAACGGTGCTAAATTCGACAAACGCCTAGTGTAGACCAGGCCTTAGTCTTAAAGGTGCCACAGGACCCTCTGTTGCTTGGTATTCATATAGTCGTTTCTTTAGCAACCACAACATTTTATATAATGCTCAAGTTTAATCTGAGAAGCAAAACACTTGCAACAAGAACTGGACCGATTTTGCTGATCCAAGCAGACTTTGGTCTCTAATCACATGAAGAA
>NW_020681734.1:0-1946 GCF_002925995.2 Terrapene triunguis
AAATGGGGCAATTTTATTAAGGGGACATTCAGAGGTGCCCCTTCCTGGTCTGCTGAACAGAAATATTCCCCGCTGTTAGCCACGCGGTGAGGGGGAGGGGTGAAGTGATCATCCCAGAGAATTGGGTGTGTGTGTGGGGGGAATTAGTTGGGTTTGTGCTGCATGTTAACCGTGAAACCGCAGCCCCTCCTTTTACATTGCAAACCCATTTTAAACGGCCAACCCAACGGGGCCTTGGTATGGTTAATGATAGCAGTACTCTTTGAAACCATCCCCACATGTTAAGAAGGTTAAAAAAGCCAAAAGACTGTGTCTTACCATGGCTGCCTGCAAGCTGAAATCTGTGACCTGGCACTGCGTGAGTGATCTCTCACACCAAGCAGGCAGGCCCTCAATATAAGAGGAAAAATGCGACCTTGTAACGAAAGCACATCTGCTGTGTTATGTGAACAGCAAAATGTAACGTGAAAGAGTGTACCCATTGTTCTCTAAAATGTATCTTTTTTAAACACCTCTCCCCTTCTCCTCCACCAGCTGCAAATGTATCTCCTTCCCAGAGGCTAGTGAATATTCGAAAACGTAAGCGAAGGACACGTGATGAAATGTTTACTGAACTACAGACTGCCTCCCACGCTGACAGAGCACAGCAGAATGCGTGGAGGCAGTCAATGACTGATTATCGAAAAGCCCAATATGAGCGAGAGGAGAGGTGGCGGGCTGAATCGCGGGCTGAGGAGGAGAGGTGGCGGGCTGAATCGCGGGAGGAACAGAGGAAGTTGCGGGCTGAAGATGAGAGGTGGCGTCAGCTTGCACACAGAAAGCAAGAGTCCATGCTCCGGCTGCTGGAGCATCAAACTGATATGCTACAGCGTATGGTTGAGCTGCAGGAAAGGCAGCAGGAGCACAGACCGCCGCTACAGCCCCTGTGTAACCAACAGCCCTCCTCCCCAATGCTACAGCGTATGGTTGAGCTGCAGGAAAGGCAGCAGGAGCACAGACTGCCGCTACAGCCCCTGTGTAACCAACAGCCCTCCTCCCCAAGTCCCATTGCCTCCTCACCCAGACGCCCAAGAACACGGTGGGGGGGCCTCCGGCCACACAGTCACTCCAGCCCAGATGATTTCCCGAGCAATAAGTGTTAAAGTTTTAAAGTTTTAAACTGCAGTGTGTCCTTTTCCTTCCCTCCTCCCCCACCCATCCCGGGCTACCTTTGCAATTATCCCCCTAGTTGTGTGATGAATTAATAAAGAATGCATGAATGTGAAGTAACAATGACTTTATTGCCTCTGCAACTGGTGCTTGAAGGGGGGAGGGTAGGGGAGGGCGGGGTGGTTGGTTTACAGGGAAGTAGAGTTAACCGGGGGGGGGGGGGGGGGGGCGGAGGGTTCATCAAGGAGAAACAAACAGACGTTTCACTCCATAGCCTGGCCAGTCACAAAACTGGTTTTCAAAGCTTCTCTGATGCGCACAGCGCCATGCTCTGCTCCTCTAACCGCCCTGGTGTCTGGCTGCGCGTAATCAGCGGCCAGGCGATTTGCCTCAACCTCCCACCCCGCCATAAATGTCTCCCCCTTACTTTCACAGATATTGTGGAGCGCACAGCAAGTAGCAATAACAATGGGGATATTCTTTTCGCTGAGGTCTGAGCGAGTCAGTAAGCTGCGCCAGCGCGCTTTTAAACGCCCAAATGCACATTCCACCACCATTCGGCACTTGCTCAGCCTGTAGTTGAACAGGTCCTGACTCCTGTCCAGGCTGCCTGTGTACGGCTTCATGAGCCATGGCATTAAGGGATAGGCAGGGTCCCCAAGGATCACGATAGGCATTTCAACATCCCCAACGGTTATTTTCTGGTCCGGGAAGAAAGTCCCTTCCTCCAGCTTTCTAAACAGAGCAGACTGCCTGAAGACGCGAGCATCATGTACCCTTCCCGGCCAGCCCACGTT
>NW_020681735.1:0-2904 GCF_002925995.2 Terrapene triunguis
AGGAGAGGAGTGCCCAGCTCCATTAATCCTCTTTGAATATCTCGCTTAGTTTATTATTAATTACTTATTTTGTAGATTCCATCACTGACAATTTTCAAATCAAGATTGGATGTTTTACTAAAGGATCTGCTCTAGGTATTATTTTGGAGATGTTCTGTGGGCTGGGTTATACAGGTGGTCAGACTAGACAGTCATTATGGTCCCTTCTGGCCATGGATTCTATTAATCAATTTGATCTCTACCAAAAATAGGAACATTTTTCCAAAAACTAACAAAATGGTAGATTTTTAAAAAAAGATTCTAAATTTCTATGAATTAAAAAAAAAATTTTTTTCTTTAAATAATGGTATAGGAGGATTCTGATCCTCTCTCCTGTTTTTGACCAGATTTATTCAAATTAATTCCGGCAGATTTTAGCTGAATTAGGCAACACCTCAGGGTAACACAACTCCACCTCTCTCATGGTGATGTAGGCTATTTTGTGTTCATGGAGGGGCCAACATGACCAGTGATTGGATTTTCAAGGTTGCCTATAGATATTTGGCCACCAAAATTCCAATTAGTTTTAATGGGAATTGGTAATCTCAGTCCCCTAGGTGAAAATCTCCACCCATAGTTTTACGATCAAAACCTGAAACACTTTTCTGGTGGCATTTTTAAGGCTATTATTCAATATTTTTATTAACGACTTGGATAACGGAGGAGAGAATATGCTTATAAAACTTGCATATGACAGCAAGTTGGGAAGGATTGCAAACACTTTTGAGGACAGGATCAGAATTCGAAATGACCTTGACAAATTGGAGAATTGGTCTAAAATCAGCAAGAGGAAATTCAATAAAGACAAGTGAAAAGTTCTTCTCTTACCAAGGAAAAATCAAATGTACAACTACAAAATGGGGAATCACTCGCTAGGTGGTGGCATTGCTGAAAAGGATTTCGGGGCTAGAATGGTTCACAAATTGAATATGAGTCAACAATGTGATGTAGTTGCGAAAAATGTTAATATCATTTGGAGTAAGTATCAGGGGGGTAGCCGTGTTAGTCTGTATCTACAAAAACAACAAGGAGTCTGGTGACACCTTAAAGATTAACAGATTTATTTGGGCATGAGCTTTCGTGAGTAAAAACCTCACTTCTTCGGATGCATAGAGTGACTTTAACTTTCACTCTATGCATCCGAAGAAGTGAGGTTTTTACTCACGAAAGCTCATGCCCAAATATCATTTGGAGTGTATTAAAAAAAATGTCGTATGTAAGACATGGGAGGTAATTGTCCCACTCTACTTGGCAATGGTGAGGCCTCAGCTGGAGTACTGTCTCTGGTTCTGGGTGCCACACTTTAAGTAAGATGTGGACAGATTGGAAAGAGTTCAGAAGAGACCAACAAAAATGATCAAAGGTTTAGAAAACCTGACCTATGAGGAACTGTGAAAAGCAGAGGAATGGGGTTTGACCTGAAAAGAGGACCAGCAACCTGAGTCTGTAGCACAATACAAGAAAATTTATTTAAAATACTTTTTGTATGGTACCTCACATAGCCAGGTTAAATATATATAATGGGATTCTCTGATGTTCGGTGGCTGCGTATTTTACACTTTTGCTGTTTCTAGGGATTGACCTGGTATCCCTGACAGGGAATCTCCGTGTTATCATCCTTGCACTGCTTGACCATCACATTCACACCCCCATAGAATCATAGAAGATTAGGGTTGGAAGGGACCTCAGGAGGTCATCTAGTCCAACCCCTTGCTCAAAGCAGGACCAATCCCCAGACAGATTTTTACCCCAGATCCTTAAGTGGCCCCCTCAAGGATTGAACTCACAACCCTGGGTTTAGCAGGCCAATGCTCCCCCCACTGAGCTATCCTCCCCCCACTGAGCTATTCCTCCCCCATGTAATTCTTCCTGATAAATCTGTCTGTCTTAGACCTTGGATCTATCTCCCTCACTGTTCCCATGTCCGTGGCCAACTCCCTGTTAAACACCATGTCAATTTCTTATGCTGGATGTGTTACCCAAGTCTTTCTCTTCATCTTCTTCACTGCAGTTGACTTTGCTTTTCTCACCATCATGGAGTATGACTCATACTTCGCCATCTGCCAACCACTGCACTATGAGATGACAATGAACAGGAGAGCTTGTGTCCAACTGGCATCCAGTGCCTGGATCACTGGAATTCTCCTTTGTATACTGCACACTGGAACACGTTTGCAATAACCTTCTGTGGCGGCAACATGGTGGGTCAGTTGTACTGTGAAATCCCGCAAATACTCAAGCTGGCCTGCTTTGACCTGTAGCTTGGTGAAACTGTGGTTCTTTCCTTTAACCTATTCTTAGGCTTAAGCTGCTTTGGTTTTATAATTGTGTCATATGTTCAGATCTTCAAAATAGTGCTGAGAATCTCCTCTGAGCAGGGTTGGCATAAAGCCTTCTCCACCTGCCTTCCTCACCTCACTGTGGTCTCCTTGTTATTTTGCACTGCTGTTTTTGCTTACGTGAAGCCCACCTCCCGCTCTCCATCAGGTCTGGATCTTGTGATAGGTGTGCTTTCTTCCATGGTACCTTCCTCATCTACAGCATGAGGAACAAGGAGATCAAAGGTGCCCTGAAGAAACTAACTGGATGGAGGTTATTCATCAAAAATTAAATTTACAGATTTCTCCCTTCACCATGGTTTCATTCTGTGTTTCCTTACTGATATAATCAAATGATGACATTATTGCCTCAGTGGGAAGATGATGTGCAATCTTTTTTATACAAAATGCTTTGTTTACAGTGGTAATAATCCAGACTAAATTCACTGAAGTCAGTGGAGTTACTCTAGGTTTACACCAGTGTAAATCAGATAAGAATCGATTGATCGATCTAGCTATAAATGGCAAAAAAAAAAAAAAAAAAAAC
>NW_020681735.1:3004-3923 GCF_002925995.2 Terrapene triunguis
ACACAGAGTTAAGGTTGCCCAGTGATAGTCCAGACACAGTGTTCGAGTGTAGGGCAAGCGCAGGTAGCGCCTGTCCATTGCAGTGACAAGGCAGAGCCTGAGTGTGGGTGTTATGGGTGTTGTGGGTCATTGCCCAAAGGGGGCAGAGTTAAGGTTATGTGGACATTTACCTTACCTTATCTTACCTTAATTCTGTATGTCCTGGTTTTCTGAAGCTTGAGTTTTGCTGAACGGGACCTTCTGGATGGGCACGAGCTCTCACTGGGACACCTTAACTCTGTTTCAATGAAGTTTTTGGCTATTTAATTTTCTAGATGTTTGAAGAGAAAGAAAAATGTTAGTAGGAGTAAGTGGTCCTTGTGTCAGCTGTAGATAGCAATGGATATGGAGGACAAGAGAAGCAAAAGGCTCTTTTCAGAAACACCATGTTTTTCTGGACAGGAACTCTATTCTGTGCCTGTCTGGGTTCCCCTCACATCCACCCCCAGAACCTCTCCATAAGTGCAGCACAAAGTCGGATGCATCCATCTGCCACATTGGACGCTCAGAGAAGTGGCCTGTTAATCTTAATTAGCTGTTCTGAGCTGAGTGAATACCGTTCCAGGAGATGGTGCAGCCAGAACCAATAGCTGTGAGAGGTGTGAAATGTTTCACTCGTACCAGTCACCCCAGGGCCAGCAGGGTCTTCACGGTGTTGTTGGTGCATGCTTTCCATGTGACTCTTCTCAGCTTCACACCCCAAGAGGCGGCACTTCCCTAGACCCCGCACACATGAGGAAGGGGTAAGAGAGACGGGTTAAGCCCCCCAGAAGGGCAAGGACAAATCCCTCAAGATCACGTGAGGGGAGCAGGTAGTGTTGGACCACCATAGCTGGATTGGGAACCTCCAGATATTGGCACATACATGGGAGGGGAATGT
>NW_020681736.1:0-3236 GCF_002925995.2 Terrapene triunguis
AGACGAATGAGAACTTTTCTAATTGTAACGGCTAGAGAAGGGAGGGGGTGGGAGTGTAAGAGGGAGTAACAGACAAAGGCTTACACAGAAACAGCTTGAAGTATAAAAGGTAAAAGTTGTTTGTATTTGTTGCACTGGACTTGAGACATGCTGGTCTCCTAGTGCCATTTCAGAGCTCTGAAATAAACTTGGCTTGCTTTTTCCCCTCGGTGTCTTTATTGGTGCCAAGCACACCGGGCGACGGACCCCTGTTTGCCATCTCGAGGCCTTTTTAGGCAGGCAACAATGGTTTGCTTTCACAGGGAAGGGAATAGTATTGCAGCTATGGTGATTTTGGATTTTTATTGTCAGCAGCGCTAGATGCAATCAATGGCTGTTACAGAGCCCTGATCCCTGGTACAGTTTAAACTGCTTACAGTTTTGGGGGCAGAAGGGAGACACTTCTGTACATGGTACTGGCAGATGCTGTTCTTGCCAGAATATTCCCCCTCTTGCTTGGTTACAGTTCTTGGGGTTTGATTTTCAACATGTTTGATAAAGCCACTAAGACACTGATCAACCCCTTTTCTGTGTTTTAGGCATCTGCTAGGTTGAAAAATAGTAGTGTTTTTTAAAGCACATAATGGCTACGTTGCACTATCCCCATCCCTTCCATGTATCCGTAGGACTTCAGAAATATTTTAACACGGGGGGAAGAAGAGACTCAATAGTATTTGCATGATCATGCTGCCAGATTTTTAAACACCATTCCATTCCATGGTGTAGGAAGTTTGCAGCCCATTCCAGAACCCACAGACACCTTCAAAAAAGAACAGGAGTACTTGTGGCACCTTAGAGACTAACAAATTTATTAGAGCATAAGCTTTCGTGGGCTACAACCCACGAAAGCTTATGCTCTAATAAATTTGTTAGTCTCTAAGGTGCCACAAGTACTCCTGTTCTTTTTGCGGATACAGACTAACACGGCTGCTACTCTGAGACACCTTCAGTTCATCATCGTTGGGAAGGAGGCCCCACACCCAGCGAAACAAAGCACAATTATTAGAAGTCTAAGGTAGAAGGTGTCATGGAAAGATCAACATATTTATAAACAAATTCCCTGTTCACCACCGAGAACACTGCAGCTTGCGCCTGTCTCCTTCCCCTCCTCATCAGAAGGGGCGAACGACAGGGGAAGGAGGACTCAGTGAAAACTGGGGACTTCTCTTGCAAGGAGTGTCAGAAGCTGGTATTTGGTGGTATTCCAGGAGGACTGCTGCAGGCTCAGCGTTCGCCTCCTGGTTGGCCAGTCGGTTAATGCTCCGGTGCTCTAAATCACACAGTGGTGAGTGAGGGGAGAGCTGGGGTTCAGAGATGCTCATCCAGAGGGCGTGTACTGAAGGAAAAGGCACAATGTGCCACTGTAATAAGGAACTGACCACATGGGGCATGTTGTTCCAAATCGGCAATTAAGAAACATACTCAGAGGCACAGACAGCTTTGCTGAAGTGCCACATGGCAATATGTTCTCCTGCTGATCCTAAGCAAATTTTATCCTGTTCTGTCTGCAGCAAACAAGCTGAGTTTGGACAGATGCCATTGGCCACAATGCCTTCCTCCCAACAGAGCCAGAAACTGCCACAATAACTTAAGCCATCAAACACTGGGACAGCCCCGGGCATCTCCTTGATGCCTCCTGAGTGTTGGAATGTGGAGCCAAACTCCCTCCTCAATATTAATAACTTTATTACAGAAAGGGAGCCTCTCCACAGCTAAAGTTGCAACCACTTTTGATTGTAAGCTCTTAATTTATACCCACTGTAACTTGGTCTTGGAAAATTAGTTTGGCTGGAAATTGCCTGGTTTACTATCAAGGTAAAGGAGATTCCTTCAGACTTTGCAGAAACAGGCTCAGCTCAGGTGGTCTGAGTTACCAGTCATTGCAGAAACATACACTTCTCTCTATTGTTTCCTTAGTCCATATATTGCAATATCACCCAGAAGCCCAAATCAGGCTCAAGGTCTCACTGTTCCAGGTGCAGCACAAATACAGATGAAGAGACAAAGCCACCATGCTGAGGGGGCTGGCATCTTCATTCCTTCCCCAAAGGGGACAAATGAGGCACAGAGGAAAGTTGTGGCAGACTCAGGAACAGAACTGGCACCTCAGCAGACCCCTTGTTATCCACTAGACAACAGCGCCTCTCATTCCCTTTGGTTTAAATCTCTATACTTGGTTATACCAATTATAAAAAAGGACTAGTGATCCATGCCCGCTCTGAGGACTGCAGATGACAGAGCTCTGTGCAAGTGCAAACTAGTATTGCTACTCACATTGCGCAGTAACTAACAGATGCTTACCTGCAGTGGGAGTCAAGGTAAGATGGGCTGTGCTCATATGTGTGGTTGGTTTTGCTGTTTATTGAACATGATGGTGCATTTATCTTTTCAGGGGCAGATAGGAGACAATGAGCACAGCAAAGATAGTGGGAAGAGGTGTTCCTTGTTCCCAGTATGCTCTGCAGATGTGTGTATAATCCTGCGACGGTCACCAGCTAGCATGACATCAAAGGGTTGTGGACCACAACACGACTACCAGGGGAATATGAAGCGGCTGGAGGAGCAAGCAGCAGTCTCACTGTGGCCTGGCTAGGCAAATATACTACGTTTTGCACAGAAGCCTGAATCATAGAGCCATAGAATCATAGAACCATAGGATCAGATGGGACCTCAAGGGTCATCTAGTCTAACCACCTGCCAAGATGCAGGATTTGAAGCTATCAAAGGGGCTAGTACACAGTGATTTCCCACTACAGTTCATCAATTGCAGGTACACCTCTGACTTCAGTGGAGTTGCAGCCGCTTACACAGGGTCTGAATTTGACCTTAAAAGGCTGAAGCTCAGCTACTCATGTCCAAGGAGAAAATTGTTTCATGACCACTGAAAGAGGAGACACTTTGATCTAGAAAAGATGATAAAATGTTTAAGTAGCAGCTGCCCTTAATTATTTGAAAGATAAAAATTAAATTAAAAGAGAATATTTCAATTGGTAGTCATCATCCATGTGAAATAGTTTATAATAATGTACAAATAAAAATACAAAAATGAAACAACTTTGAAGCAAAATTTCAGAATTCTGAAATAATTTCCCCCCCCCCAAACCTAATTTTTTCTGAAATTCCAACTCATGGAAAATTTCAAGAATATTCATTTTGGTTCTGATTCAAACTGAAGACAATTTTTTTTGAAGTGTCAA
>NW_020681737.1:0-1102 GCF_002925995.2 Terrapene triunguis
AAAGTCCCTACCATCTAAGGTCTATATGAAATTATCTGGCCATCTCATTCCAGTTCCTGGCTGCATCATAACTGGATTCACATCACAAATGTCTCTAATCTAGTGGGGAAAGGCATAACAAGAACCAATAACAGGAAGTTAAAACTAGACAAATTCAAATGAGAAATTAGGCATCTTTGTTTAAAAAAAAAAAAAAAAAGTGAGGGTGATTGACCACTGGAAAAAACTACCAAAGGGAAGTGATAGATTCTCCATTTTGTGGTGTCTTCCAATCAACACTGAATGCCTTTCTGGAAAATGTGCTTAGTCAAACACAAATTATTGGGCTCAATACAGAAGCAACTGGGTGAAATTATATGGCCTAGGTGGTATAGGCGGTCAGACTAGGTGATCTAATGGTCCTTTCTGGCCTTAAAATCTATGAATGAATTGGCTCCCTTGTTGGCAGGCTCAGTAGAGCAGAATAAAATAGTAGTAGCTGAGGGATGAATGGACCCAGGAATAAACCATTGTCTCCTAAGAGCGATCCCTCCAGGTTAGGGTTGAGGCAGGTTGGTGGGACAGCATGGGACCTGTGCCGTACCTGTATTGTGGACTTCAGTTTCTAGTGCTTTCGGTTAACCATATTTCACTAAAACTACATTCAGCTTAGGGGGAAAAAATCTAAATGAATTATTTCAGTTGATTTTGAATCACATGCAATTAATGATGAGTTCTGCAATGTGTAAGTATAATGAACATTTAATACAATGACAGCTCTGTCTTTATTAGAGATCAGACCTTTCTGTTGTCCCTGTATGACACATTCTATTGTTGTTCAACTAGTTAATCACTTCTTTTGTTAAGTCAAGATATATTTTTACATTTCTACCCCTCAAGTATTGGTTCTTTATTTTTAGAATTGAGCCACCTATTGCAGTGGTCTCAAACTCTTGGAGTTCTAAGATTAATTAAAAGTTTGTATCCCTTTCCCTTTTGTATTAAATTTAGATTCATGTCATGTGAAAATATGCAGCCATGTATAAATGACTACTAGAGTTCCACCCATGATTCAGAAAGAGGCATATGCTGTATACACTGATATACTACACAACAAATGTAT
>NW_020681738.1:0-3036 GCF_002925995.2 Terrapene triunguis
CCCCCCCCCCCAATGGACAGCCCAAGCAAAAGGCTGTCATTCAACAAGTTTTGAAGTGGCCTTTTCCTTCCCTCCTCCCACACCCCACCCGGGCTACCTTGTCAGTTCTCTCCCTATATTTATAATTAATTAATAAAGAATGCATGATTTTTAAACGATAGTGACTTTATTTCCTTTTAAAACAAGTTGTGATTGAAGGGGGGAGGGTGGGTTGCTTACAGGGAATGAGTCAATCAAGGGAGCAGGTTTTCATCAAGGAGAAACAAACAGAACTTTCACTCTGTAGCCTGGCCAGTCATGAAACTGGTTTTCAAAGCTTCTCTGATGCGCAGCGCTTCCTGGTGTGCTCTTCTAATCGCCCTGGTGTCTCGCTGCACGTAATCAGCGGCCAGGCAATTTGCCTCAACCTCCCACCCAGCCATAAACGTCTCCCCCTTACTCTCACAGAGATTGTGGAGCACACAGCAAGCAGCAATAACAATGGGAATATTGGTTTGGCTGAGGTCTGAGCAAGTCAGTAAAGTGCGCCAGCAACCCTTTAAACGTCCAAATGCACATTCTACCACCATTCTGCACTTGCTCAGCCTATAGTTGAACAGCTCCTGACTGCTGTCCAGGCTGCCTGTGTATGGCTTCATGAGCCATGGCATTAAGGGGTAGGCTGGGTCCCCAAGGATAACTATAGGCATGTCAACATCCCCAATGGTTATTTTCTGGTCTGGGAAGTAAATCCCTTGCTGCAGCCATTTAAACAGACGAGTGTTCCTGAAGACGCGAGCGTCATGAACCCTTCCCGGCCATCCCATGTTGATGTTGGTGAAACGTCCCTTGTGATCCACCAGTACTTGCAGCACCATTGAAAAGTACCCCTTGCGGTTTCTGTACTGGCTGCCCTGGTGGTCCGGTGCCAAGATAGAGATATGGGTTCCATCTATCACCCCAACACAGTTAGGGAATCCCATTGCAGGAAAGCCATCTACTATGACCTGCACATTTCCCAGAGTCACTACCTTTGGTAGCAGCAGCTCAGTGATTGCTTTGGCTACTTGCATCACAGCAGCCCCCACAGTAGATTTGCCCACTCCAAATTGATTCCTGACTGACCGGTAGCTGTCTGGCGTTGCAAGCTTCCACAGGGCTATCGCCACTCACTTCTCAACTGTGAGGGTTGCTCTCATCTTGGTATTCTGGCGCTTCAGGGCAGGGGAAAGCAAGTCGCAAAGTTCCATGAAAGTGCCCTTATGCATGCAAAAGTTTCGCAGCCACTGGGAATTGTCCCACACCTGCAACACTATGTGGTCCCACCAGTCTGTGCTTGTTTCCCGGGCCCAGAATCGGCATTCCACGGCATGAACCTGCCCCATTAACACAATGATCTCCAAAGCGCCGGGGCCTGCGGTTTGAGAGAATTCTGTGTCCATGTCCTCATCACTCTCGTCGCCGTGCTGCCGTCGCCGCCTCCTCCTCGCCTGGTTTTTCAGGTTCTGGTTCAGCATAAACTGCATGATAATGCGCAAGGTGTTTACAATGTTCATGACTGCTGCCTTGAGCTGAGCGGGCTCCATGCTTGCCATGGTATGGCGTCTGCACAGGTAACCCAGGAAAAAAGGCATGAAACGGTTGTCTGCCATTGCTTTCACGGAGGGAGGGAGGGAGAGAGGGAGGGAGGCCTGACGACATGTACCCAGAACCACCCGCGACAATGTTTTCTGCTCCATCAGGCATTGGGATCTCAACAAGAATTCCAATGGGCGGAGGAGACTGCGGGAACTATGGGATAGCTACCCACAGTGGTCCCCCTTTCAATACGGAGGCTTGAAAAATTTGCAGCTGCGGGAGGGAAAAAAGGGAGAGAAGTATTTAAAAAGATACATTTTACAAAACAATGCTTATACTCTTTCATGGTGAACAACACTATTCATATTACATAGCACATGTGATTTCGGTACAAGGTCGCATTTTGCATCTTAATATTGAGTGCCTGCGGCTTTGGTGTTAGAGATCACAGACGCAGGGCCGGGCAACAGAATCCAGCTTGTATGCGGCCATGGTAAACCATTGTCTTTCGGCTTCTACACCCTTCATAAAAGCAGCGCCCTCCTTTCCCATACCAAGCAAAGCCCGTTGAGTGCTGCGGTTTTCATGTTAATGTGCAGCAGCAGCAGCAACCAAACTAAACCCCCCCCCCCAATCCAATTCTCTGGGATGATCGCTTTACCCCTCTCCCCACCGCGTGGCTGGTATCAGGGAAGATCCCTGCTAGCCAAACGCGAACAGCTCAGCGCCAATGGGCGCTCCCTCCCCCACTGCTTGGCTAACTGCAGGGAAGGATTTCTTTTCAGCCACAGGCAAACAGCCCAGTAGGAACGGCCACCTCTGTCCCCTTAATTAAATTCCCGTATTTCAACCAGGTTACCATGAACGATATCACTCTCCTGAGGATAACACAGTGAGATAAAGAACTGATGTTGTTTGAATGCCAGCAAACACCAGGACCATACACTGCCAGGCTTTGTCATTCAATGATACCAGATTACTTGCTACTAGCATGGCGTGGTAAAGTGTCCTACCATGGAAGATGGAATAAGGCTGCCCTCCCCAGAAACCTTCTGCAAAGGCTTTTGGAGTACCTCCAGGAGAGCTTCATGGAGATGTCCCTGGAGGATTTCTGCTCCATCCCCAGACACGTTAACAGACTTTTCCAGTAGCTGTACTGGCCGCGAATGCATCCCAAGTCCTCAGGGCAAATTAATCATTAAAAAACGCTTGCTTTTAAACCATGTTTTATATTTACAAAGGTACACTCACCAGAGGTCCCTTCTATGGCTGGGATACCGCCTTGGGAGGGTTGGGAGGCTACTTCAATCAGGCTGAGAAAAAGATCCTGGCTGTTGGGGAGAACAGTGTGCTGTGTGCTCTCCGCAAGCTCATCCTCCTCCTCCTCATCTTCCCCATCCACAAAATCCTCAGGCATGGCTGAGAGTAACCCCTCATCGAAATCCATGGTCAGGGGGCGCCCCCCCCCCCCCCCCCCCC
>NW_020681739.1:0-1500 GCF_002925995.2 Terrapene triunguis
GGAAATAAACACAACTGTAACACCATAACCTGGCCAGTCATGAAACTAGCTTTCAAAGCTTCTCTGATGCGCAGCGCGCCCTGCTGTGCTCTTCTAATCGCCCTGTTGTCTGGCTGTGTGAAATTGGCCACCAGGTGAGTTGCCTCAACCTCCCACCCCACCATAAAAGTTCTCCCCTTACTCTCACAGATATTGTGGAGCACACAACAAGCAGCAATTACAATAGGGATATTGGTTGTGCTGAGATCTAACCGAGTCAGTAAACTGTGCCAGCGCCCTTTCAAATGTCCAAAAGCACACTCTACTACCATTCTGCATTTGCTCAGCCTATAGTTGAACTGCTCCTGACTACTGTCCCGGGTGCCTGTGTACGGCTTTATGAGCCATGGCATTAAGGGGTAGCCTGGGTCCTGAGGATAACTATAGGCATTTCAACATCCCCAACAGTAATTTTCTGGTCTGGGAAGTAAGTCTCTTCCTGCAGCTATTCAAACAGACCAGAATTCCTGAAGATGCGAGCGTCATGCACCTTTCCCAGCAATCCCACGTTGATGTTGGTGAAACGTCCCATGGAAAAGTACCCCTTGCGGTTTATGTACTGGCTGCTATGGTGTGCCGGGGGCAAGATGGGGATATGCGTTCCATGTATCGCCCCACCGCAGTTAGGGAACCCCAGCGCATTAAAGCCATCCACAGTGGTCTGCACATTTCCCAAAATCACTACCCTTGATAGCAGCTGGTCAATGATTGTGTTGGCTACTTGCAGCACGGCAGCCCCTACAGTAGATTTGCCCAGTCCAAACTGATTCCCGACTGACTGGTAGCTGTCGGGCGTTGCAAGCTTCCACAGTGCTATGGCCACTCGCTTCTCAACTGTGAGGGCTGCTCTCATTTTAGTGTCTTTGCGCTTCAGGGCAGGGGACAGCAAGTCACAAAGTTCCATGAAAGTCGCCCTATGCATACAAAAGTTTCGCACCCACTGGGAATCATCCCAGACCTGCAACATTATGCAGTCCCACCAGTCTGTGCTTGTTTCCCGGGCCCAGAATCGGCGTTCCACGGCATGAACCTGGCCCAATGCCACCATGATCTCCCAATCGTCACATGCTGTGCATTTAGGAACGTCCAGGGCCGGCTCTGGCTTTCTGGCCGCCCCAAGCAAAAAAAAAAAAAAACCTGCGGTGCAGCCGGAGCCAGGGTGCAGGGGGACTCCCTGCCCTGCAGATGTGCCCTGGCTAGCGGGGGGAGGGGGAGGGAGCGGGGGGGAGAAACAGGAGGGGGATGGCCAGGGCTTTAGCGGGGCACTGCCATGCGGCCCCGACCGCTGCGCCACCTGCCGCGAGGGCTCTACGCTGCTCCGGTCGGCTGGGAGGGAAGGACGCGGGCTGCTCTGCCGGGCTTGCTGCAGGGCACTCCCGTCCTCCGTGCCGCTGCCCCCTAAAGGGCGGCCGGTGCGGAACAACAGCAACAAAAAAGCGGCCGTGCCGCCCTAGGATTGGG
>NW_020681740.1:0-3669 GCF_002925995.2 Terrapene triunguis
TAACTGTTTTTTTTCTAGGTTTCTATCATTTCTATGATCATGTACACCAGGCCTGCACAACTCGTAAAGCGGCGAGGGCCATATTACTCCAAAGAAAATAGCCGAGGGCCGAAACCCCCCGGCCGTACTGAAACACGCCCCCCCCCCCCCCCCCCCCCCCCCCCCCCGTAAGCAAGCAGGACTCACCCCGGCGGCGCCTCCTGCTGGTCTTCTCGGGAATTAGCTCATCCAGCCGTTGGAGCGACCTCTGCAGGCCGGTGTCCCACTGCCGCTGGCTATGTGTCCCTCCTGGACCCTGGTGCCCTTTGATCTGGGGTGCTGCCCCCTGGCAATACCCCCACACTCTGGCTCTTGGTCTCCTCTCACTGGGGAACCCCCAATCCTCTAATCCCCACCTCACCTCAGTATAAGGCTACTGCCAGTCACTAACTAGCCCCCGCGCCCTGGGGTATATCAGCCACTCATCACAGGCAAGGTTGGGTTTGGACCTGCTGCCTCCCTCTATAGCTGGGCTGCCCCTCTGCAGCCCTGGTACTGGTCTTAGGCCCTTAGCTAGGTCCGCAGCTTGGGGGTTTTCCAGGCTGGAGTTCCCCAGCTCCTCTAGCTTTCCCCAGCCCTGCTCCACTCCCAGTACCCTGCTCAACTCCCTAGCAGCCAGACCCTTCTCTCTCTACAAGCAGAGAGAGACTTCCTCTGGGCCTCTGGCTCACAGCCTTTTTATACAGGCCAGCTGGGGCCTGATTGTGGCATGGCCCAGCTGAAGCGGCTTCCCCAATCAGCTCAGCTTTTCCCCTGCCACAGCCCTCCCCCAAGGCTGTTTTAAGCCCTTCAGGGCAGGAGCGGGGTAACCACCCTGCTACACCCCCCGAAACACATCCCCCACCCCAGCGCTGCCCGCACCGCGGAAACAAACCCTCCTTCCCCAGCGCCGCCCCGCCGAAACAGCTGTGGGCCGAAAAGGAAGGGGTTTTTTTGGGGGGGGGAGAGGGTGTGATACTTTATTAAGAATTTTTCAATTAAAGCAAACAATTTTTTAAATTATTTTAATTTTTTTTATGAATCATGGAAAAATGAAAAACACCTGTTCCATTGAAAGAAAACATTTGTACTTTTCATAATTATCTTGCAAATTTAATGAGAGATATTACATCTCTTTTCGGCAACAAGCTTGTCATATTCGGGGGTCATATTTGAAGTGGATATTTTCATAATGTCTTCCAAATGGTCGTCAGTCAGAGAAGAACGTTGCTTGTTTTTATTCATGTTCATGATGGAAAATGTTTGTTCACATATGTAAGTGCTTCCAAAAATGCTGAACGTTTTCAGTGCAACTTCAATAAGATTCTTGTATTTTTCATCGTCCAGACTTTTGTAGAAGTCCCACAGGCTGCTTTCTCTGTGCTTATTTCGGTAAACTGCCGAACATTGAAGTTCAATAACCTCCAACTGCAAATCTTGTGTCACTTCCTCTGGATCCACAGAAAAGGGATCTTCAATCAGCTTCAACTGGATGTCATCATCTTTAGACAAAGTAAGTCTTCTGTCAAATTCTTCAATCAAAAGATTGATGTGCTTTGCGTATTTTTCTCCTAACTCGGCGTGTTTGTTCTGAGGGATATTCTGTGCACAAGTGGGAAAGTGACACATTTCACCTTTTGACAGCTGACTTCTGAAAAGTTTCAATTTCATTTTGAAAGCTTTCACTGCTGCACACATTTGAAATATAAGTTGATTTTTTCCCTGAAGTTGAATGTTGAGATCATTCAGGTGTGTTGTAATGTCACAAAAGAAAAAGATCTTGATTCCAGGACTCATTTTCAAGCTCCGGGAATTTTATTGGCCCGTTTTCTAGGAATTTTGCTATCTCCTCTTTCAAAGCAACGAAACGCTGGAGCACTCTTCCTCGACTCAACCACCTCACTTCCGTATGGTAGATTAAGTCGCTGCACTCGGCGTCTTCCCCTTCAAGAAAGGCTCGAAATGTCCTATGTTTTAGTCCTCTAGAACGGATGAGGTTTACAATGGAAACTACCACTGACATTACATGCTCAAATTTTAAGACTTTGCTACAGAAAACCTGCTGATGTATAATGCAGTGATGTTTGGTTATTTGTCTCCCGATAAATTCTTCAAGAAGAGTAACTGCTCCAACATTTTTTCCACACATAGCTGGAGCACCATCAGTACAAATGGCCACCAAGTTTGTGAAATCTACTCCCAACTTATCATTCATGCACTTTATCACTTCACTGGAGATATCTTTTCCGGTTGTGCGACCCGTCATGGAGCACATGCCAACAAGTTCTTCAGTAATTTCAAAGTTTTTATCAATACCTCTAATAAAAATAAGAAGTTGGGCGGTGTCTTTTAAATCGGTGCTTTCATCCATAGCTAGGGAGTAAAAGCAGAATTCACTGACTCTCTGCTTTAACTGATCACTTAGATTAGTAGAAATGTCAGCTATTCTTCTCTGTACAGTCATGCGTGATAGACTGACATTCTCAAATATTCCCCTCTTTTCTGGACATAACTCAGATACAGCAATCAACATACACTTTTTTAAAAACTCGCCTTCTGTGAAGCATTTCCCAGCAGCAGCAATTTCCTTAGAAATTTGAAAGCAAAAAAAAAAAAGGGGGCGGGGGGGGAAAAAAAAAAAGAAGTCGCGGAGGGTCCGGGGGCATTAGCTGCCTTCCCCGCGGAGCCTCTGGCCCCCCGGCCCGCTGGAGTGCAGCCGAGCGGGAGAGGTGCGGGGCTCCCCGGCAGCGGCGGGGAAGATTATCGGTTTGGGGGACCCTGACCGGCTCCTCGCCCCTGTACGCCGGCCGCCCCGCCTGGGACAAGTCTCGCCCCGGCAGCCCCTCTCCGCCGCGTGTCTCTGATGGGCGGCCCACACCCCGGGCCGCGCCGCCCACCCGGGCCCTGCCCGCTCCGCGCTGCCCCTGGACCCACCGTGCTGCCCCGTGGGCAGCAGGGCTGGAGCAGCCGCCGCGCTGCACTGCAGCGCTCCCGGCCCCGGCCGGCAATGGCCCGTGTGCCCAGGCTGCTGCACAGGGGCATTTCCTCCCCAGGCCTGGCTCGGGATCCAATGGGGCAGTGAGGGGGCGGGGCTGGGGGCAGAGATTTGGGGAGGGATCCAGTGGGGGAAGGAGGAGGCGGAGTGGGGCGGGGGGGGGTGAGAGCCCCTCCGGGCTCCACCTGTGCGCCGGAGCAGAGGGCAAAATTGTTTGTTTGTCCAGTGTCCCGACCGAACATCGTTCGGGACGCTGGACAAACAAGCAAATATCAGGACAGTCCCGATAAAATCGGGACGTCTGGTCATCCTAGCGCCGTGTCCAGGAGCAGCCCTGGACAGCGCTGCAGCGGCGCTGCTCCAGCGAGGCCTGAGCTCCTCCCGCTCAGAGCCGCGCGGGACAGCGGCGGGGCTGCGAGCTGCAGCCGAGCAGCGGGAGCTCACGTCCCGCTGGAGCCAGGCCGCTGCAGCGCTGTCCAGGGCCACTCCTGGACGCGGCGCGCTGATGCTCGGGGAGGCGGGGGTTAGCAACATGGTAAGGCTCTCTGAGCTGGGCATCCCCCCCCAGCCCTGACCCCCAGCTCCGAGCACAGCCCCTCTGAGCCAGACACCCCCCCCAACCCCATCCCCCCGCAGCCCTGACCCCTAGCTCTGAG
>NW_020681741.1:0-521 GCF_002925995.2 Terrapene triunguis
AGTAGCACTTGCTTGACAAGGGGCATGGGTTACAAAACCCAGTGAATGGAGAGAGGATGGGGACAGGTATTTGTACCTGATGGTATGGGCCCCCCTCTGAGGGTTTGAAACACCAATTGCACCGCCTCCTCTCTCCACTGTTGAATGTCAGAGCTAACTTTGATTCCCTTAGGAGTCTAGTTACAGGCTGCTGAGCTGAATTCACTTTGGGCCAATGGTGCACCAGCACTGGGGCTCCCTTGAAATTGCTAAGAGCTGAAATCACGAAAGAGCTAAAGTTATTAAGAGCTGAGATCACTGAGTGCTGTGTTAACTAGTGGGGGAGCCTGAAGCTATATTGCTCAGCAGCTGGCGGAGCAATTTGTGGGGACGACTGGAGGAGCAGCGAGCGGCGTGGAGCCTTGCGGGGCCGGTTGGAGTGACCCAAGGAACGGCGAGTGGAGCTGTTTGCGGGGACGGCTGGAACGGCTCACTGGTCGGTGAGCGGAGCGGAGCAGCTTGTAGAGCGGAGCAGTTCGTGG
>NW_020681741.1:621-1594 GCF_002925995.2 Terrapene triunguis
TTGGGTGGTTGCTGGACCCAAGAGACTTTGGGGCTGTTGGACTTTGGGGACTCTGGGTGATTTTTGGGTTGCTGGATTCAAAAAACCAAAGGGAAAGGACACAGCCCAATTTGCTGGGGTGGGTTTTGCTCATGGTTTGTGTTATGAATACTGTTTGTGGTGTTTTTCCAATTTTATGCTGATGTTGTTTACCTCATGTTATTAAACATTTTCTGCTACACTCAGACTCCGTGCTTGCGAGAGGGGAAGTATTGCCTCTTAGAGGTACCCAGGGGGGTGGTATGTAATTGTCCCAGGTCACTGGGTGGGGGCTCGAGCCGGTTTTGCATTGTGTTATCGAAACGGAACCCCTAGATACAGAACCCGGCCCTTGTTGCTGCCAACTTAGATGGGCAGAAGGGTTACACAAAGAGCACACCAAAGCCTTTCCCCCCCCTCCCCCAAGATTTGAAAGTATCTTGTCCCCTTATTGGTCCTTTGGGTCAGGTGTCAGCCAGGTTACCCGAGCTTCTTAACCCTTTACAGGTAAAAGGATTTTGGAGTCTCTGGCCAGGAGGGATTTTATAGTACTGTACACAGGAGAGCTGTTACCCTTCCCTTTATAGTTATGACAATGGGTTAGAGGAGAGGAGTCTACTCTGCTCACTAAATATTCCAAAGAGAAAGTAGCTCTTCCTTCCATTGTTCTGGTACAGCAAACATCTGCTCAGGCAGATCTAGAGAAACAACCAACGGAGAGCTGCTGTCCCATGACACCCATATCACGGCCAGCAGCTGACACTTGTTTCTTCTGAAGCTTTATTTTGTAGCAATAGATCCTGTTAATCATGTAAGAGTTAGTGTCTGAGGTGGGAAAGGGTGTGCAACATGGTAACATTAAAAGTCATGGGTAGTCTCCTTTGCCCTCAGTTGTCCTCCTCTTTGATGGGGGTACAGCCAGAGAAGAAGCTGGTGTTACTACTCAACATTCGCT
>NW_020681742.1:0-1612 GCF_002925995.2 Terrapene triunguis
TTCCTGGGTTGGTGTTTCTGTGGTGTGGTGTGTAGTTGCTGGTGAGATTGTAATAGATAAAGGCCGGGAAGGATTGTGACATTGGCAGGCCAGATGCCAGCTCTTGCACAGGCTGCAGCTGAGAACTGATAATCTCATAGCTGGAGACCAGACCAGGTCACCTGTATGTTAGTTTTGCTCAAAACAGTTATTAGTCTTGTAAGAATGTATTTAGTGCTTAGACACTATGAAATGGTGGTTAGTTGCGGCAGGCATTAATCTCACTTGTAATGTCTGTGGTCCATGCTACAAGAAAATATGTAAATGTTGCTTTATAAGTTTGAAAATATTTGCTCTGAGCTTGTGAACTCAGGCACAGGAATCATCCCCCCATCCATCCCCAAGGACTATCAAAATCAGATGGGCCATCAAGGATCATCACAATATACAGGATTGGATAATGGCCTTATTGCACCCATGGAGCAGTACATGCAGCAGGCCTCGTCCCATCGCTTTGAAGGCTGGAAGAGGGAAATAAAAATAGTAGATGTGAAAATTGTTCTTCTTTTTGGCTGTTTGAACTGTGACAGGGCTAGAGACACCAAACTGAAGCCAGAGACCCCAAGGGGTTACCCCTGGGTCAGCGCTGAAGGACATTTGGAATTGACAGATCACTACAACTCTGTCACTCCTAGGATGTAAATGGTAACTCATTTGTGTGTAGATGATTTGCTTGCTTTAACCGTGTAATTAACCCTTTTATTTATTTTTTCCTAGTTAATAAACCTATATATAGTTTATTACAGGATTGGCTACAGGCATTGTCTTTGGGGTAAGATCCAGGGTACCAACTGATCTGAGTAAGTGACTGATCTCTTGGGACTGGAAGCAACCAGAATGTGGTCTGTTTTTTGGTGTAAGTGACCAATTATCATTAAGTCCAGTTTGTCTGGGTGACAAATTGGACTGGAGAGTCTAAGGGGACTGTCTGTGATTACATGGTAAGATAGATATAGTGATCCAGGACTAAGTTCCCTCTAAGCTATCAAAGGCCACATAGGCACGCAGCCACAGAGGCCTGGACTGGAGAGGCGCCTCTTCCCCAGCCCCAGAGTTTCTGCTGCGGGGAAAGAGGGGCCTCTCCCCTGGCCCCAGGCTGCTGCAGCAGGAGAGGGCTGGGGGGAGTCCTCTCTCCCCACCGCAGACCCAGGGTAGCCTGCACCCCAAACCCTTCCTGCCATGGCCCCACCCCATAGCCCACAACCCAGGGCCGGCTCCAGGCACCAGCTTAACAAGCAGGTGCTTGGGGCGGCTAAGTGAGAGAGGCAGCACCTGTGGCAATTCGGGGGCGGCAGGTCCCTCACTCCCTCTAGGAGCGAAGGACCTGCCGGGGGGCTGCCGCCCCCGGGTGCGGCTTTTTTTTTTTTTTTGCTTGGGGCGGCAGAAATGCTGGAGCCGGCCCTGCCACAACCCCAGCCAGAGCCCTCATCCCCCAACATACTCCAACTCTCTGCCCCAGCCCTGAGCCCCCTCCTGCACCATGAGCCCCCCCCCCCCCCGCCCCCCCCCCGCGCCTCCACCCCAGCCAGAGCCCTCACCCTCACCCTGTGCACTGACACCCTCTGCCCCAGCC
>NW_020681743.1:0-1905 GCF_002925995.2 Terrapene triunguis
ATGTTGATATGCATATTGTTTTGAATCAAATTACAGGGGAAAGCTAAGATTAGGCTGAGTGGGGTGAGGACTGATCGTGAATGAAGAAAGATACTGTAGCACAGGGCTGCCCGGGGGGGGGGGGGGGGGGGGGGGCAATTTGCCCCGGGCCCCGCAGGCGCCCCCACGAGAATATAGTATTCTATAGTATTGCAACTTTTTTTTATGGAAGGGGCCCCTGAAATTGCTTTGCCCCAGGCCCCCTGAATCCTCTGGGCGGCCCTGCTGTAGCAGTGAGGAATGTGATGGATACATGACTTTTCATTGCCAGACTGCTTGAAGTAGAGTTCAGGTTTTTGGTTTGGGTTTTTTTTGGTTTGGGTTTTGTGTGTGTGTGTGGGGGGGTGATTTTATATAAGTATTTATTGCAAAGATTTATAATCACTTGTCTTTGGTGTTAGCAACATTGACACCACCTTAGGTTTCCCAACACAAGATTTTATGTGAGTTAGGTAGATGGAAGTTTCATTTTAACAGCAGAAGAACCAATTATTACGGCGCTCATATATTTAACAGTTGTCCCTTAACTGAGGCTTCATGTGCAATTTTATGCTGCAGGGAATGTTTGTATCTGGGTAATATCCTTCTGCCCATTAAGATAGCATGGCAATGCCACTGGTGTATTTTCAGTAGCGTTCACACTATAACCAGTGCTCTGCATTTTAGGTCATTCTAGTCACCGTGGAGTTTCAGATCTATTGTTATGGGGGATAAAGCAATGTTGGTAGCAGCAGACAGCAGTGGCTTGTCCCCAAAGCGGATGAGCTAAGAATGGATAGGTCAGATTCTTCCCTCTCATTAGGTGGGGACATGGATTTAGAGCAGTGATTTGCAACCTATTTTCTTTTGCGGACCCCTAACAAAATTCCGAATGGAGGTGTGGACCCATTTGGGAATTTTAGATGTAGTCTGCAGCCCCCCAGTGGTCCACATACCACTGGTTAAAAACCATTCTTCTATGGTCACAACAACCTTAGACATAGTCTGCGGACCCCCAGGGGTCCCTGGACCACAGGTTGAAAACCACTGGTTCAGAGAGATGGTAATGACAGAAAGGATGGGAAGGGAATCCCTTTCATCTAATCTACTTCAACCAGGTAAATCCTTCTCCTGAGATGTATCCATCTTCATAGCACCCCAGTGAGGCAGGTACAATGGGGTCTGGCATTTACAGATATTTGTTGTGGATTTACACTAGTGTAAATGAGCTCAGAGTCTCGCCCCACATCTGGAAAACAGACTCCTCCTGGTTAGAGATCAAATGTAGCCCTGAAAACATTGGTGGTGCTCCGGGGCCCGGCTTGGGCTCACCAAGGGTGTCTTGAACACTCAGCCAGAGTGAGCAACAGCTTGTTTAAACTGCCCGTAGTACACACCGATAGCAGTAGGGGGCACCAGAGAGTCACCTGCTTGCATCACTAGCCAGGTGCCTTGTGTGGCTCCTTCCCTCTAGCCAGCACATGGAGGTCTACTCACTGTAGGTAGCCTCAGATAAAGGCTGAAGCTGCCCTCCCTTTCCTGTCTCTTGAGCTGAGAGGTGAACCCCAGGCTCCAGTGTCTGACTAGTGGTAAATGGGTTTATAACCTTGTAGCACTGAAATTCCAACCGTCATCCTGGAAGGAAGATCCATTTGTACAGAATGTCTGTGCCCCAGCTGGAGGAGAATGCCACTGAGTGGTGGTAGCTACAGCACTGCCACGCTCCCGGAGGAGGAGGCTGCAAGTGAAGAGAGACTGAAAGGAGAAGGAGGCAGTGTGGATGGAAATGGAGAGAGATTGTGTATGATATGGTTTTTTGGGGGGGGAGATGTGTGAAAGAAGAGGAGTGGGGACAGGTTGGAGGGGAAACCCAATTTAACACTGTCT
>NW_020681744.1:0-397 GCF_002925995.2 Terrapene triunguis
TGAGAAAAGGAAACATGACAGTTTCATTCCTGAGCTAGTTCACAAGGAGCCACGCTTCAAGAGCGCTTAGGATGCTATAATGCTCATTTGACAGAGATCGGAGCCACTCATTCCCAGCCCCACCCCAGAGCCCACACCCCCAGCCGGAGCCCTCACCCCCCTGCACCCTAACCCTCTGCCCTAGCCCTGAGCCCCTCATTCCCAGCCGCACCCCAGAGCCCACACCCCCAGCTGGAGCCCTGAGCCCCCTGCACCCCAACCCTCTCCTCAAGCCCTGAGCCCCTCATTCCCAGTCCCACCCCTGAGACCGCACCACCAGCCAGAGCCCTCACAACCCTGCAGCCCAACCCTCTGCCCTAGCCCTAAGGCCCTCATTCCCAGCCCCACCCCAGAGCCC
>NW_020681744.1:497-1117 GCF_002925995.2 Terrapene triunguis
GAGCCCCTCATTCCCAGCCCCACCCCAGATCCCACACCTCCAGCCGGAGCCCTCAGCCACCTGCACCCCAACCCTCTCCCCTAGCCCTGAGCCCCTCTTTCCGAGCCCCACCCCAGAGCCCACACTCCAAACCTCTCCCCCACTTCAGCCCCCTCCCACACTCCTAACCCTTCAGCCTCACCCCTGCCACACACCGTCCATGTGCAGAATGAATTTCGTGATGTGCAGCAATGTACAGGTGATGTGTCACATAACAAAATTGCACATATTGGTGCACATCACAAAATTCATTCCGCACACGGACATAAAACATTTGAGGTAACACTGCTCCTGACTTTCAACCTATCTGTGACATCTTGAATTTCATACAGTGACTGATCAGAATAAAGTTCTCTCAAGTGAGCTACAGACCAACAGTGGTTCATAGTAATTATTCAGCCAGTATTTTAGAAGACCTCAACCACTAGAGGAAATCCTGACCTGCTAAGAGACAATTAATGGAGAGAAGCAGCAAGATTAATCCCATACATTGCATTGGTTGTGACTTATTTGCCTGATTTGAAAAGAGACCAAAAGGACCTGAGTCTCCTCGCTGGCGATAGCCCCCTGCTCGGCCAATC
>NW_020681745.1:0-2173 GCF_002925995.2 Terrapene triunguis
AATTTGCACTTCCAGACCATCTATCTTCTCCTCCAGAGTGGCCACCAACTTGTGCTCCCTACAACAGAGCTCGGTCCTTCTGCAGAAAGGACAACACAGGAGCCGCTCCCTCATTGTCTCCATCTGCTACGTGGAGTAGAGCCCTACCTAGAACCAAAGCAACGGCACGCCTTCTCCAAACTTCCTCAGAATCTCCCTCCTGGCTGCTGCTGGACACCCGAAGCTTTCAGCTTTCTTTTTAAACGTGCAGGATTTTAAACATTCAACTTCATGAATGTTTATTTCCCTAATTATTTAACCCTTTTCCTTCTGCCAGGGGGAATCGTTTTAAGAGTTTTGGGTTTTGGTTTAAAGTTTTCCCTATCCTAAGGGCAGCCTACGCTGGGTAGTGAGATTAGAAGAATAGCTGACCTAAGCAGGTACATGGGGAAGGGACATGTTTAATGAGCGCACGAATCTGGAGAAACTGAAATCTTCCGGAAAAGGAGCACAGAGAGAGACAGAATTGGTCCGCGTGGAATCCAAAGCTAATAACATTTCAGTCCAAGTGGCTCTTTTGAACCCTCAGTATTTGATTTGTATTAATCGTTAGTATGGTAGCAGCAAACGGCACTAGTAAGGGATCAGGGCCCCTTAGTGTCCGGCACTGTTCAGACGTGCAGTAAAAGACAGTGCCTGCCCCAAAGTGCTCACGAGCTGGGGAAGGAGGGGGAAGTGTGTTTAAACACAGGCCAAAGGGTTTGCCACTCGCCGCTACCTGTCGTGTCATAGAAGTGTGTGTGTGAGCTGGTGAGAACAGAGCATCCTGGATTCAAAGCGATTAGGGCTGGTTCATCTACTCCACCTTCCCCACGTCGCAGGGTCACTGGGGCTTTGTACACGTGATGTCACCAGACCGGTGTCTGCGGTTTTCACGCGGAGCATTCTGCCCCTGTGCTGATCGGCTCCAGCCCATCCTCCCCACCTCACGGGCTCTGACTCCCTCCCTTCCTTTGTCTTTCGATCTAGCTAATCCCCTCCTAGCATACTTAGTGCAAAGTGCCTTGGGGCATGGACCGTCTTTTTCTTCTGTGTCTGTACAGCTCCTAGCACAATGAGATCCTGGGCCGTGGCTAGAGCTCCTCAGTGCTACAGTGATGCAAAGAAATAACAAACCACACCACTGAAAGGATTTAGATTACAAAGCAAAATCCCAGACATAACATGACGTTTGCTGCCGTCATTGCCTGTTTGCCCTATGCCTTTCCCCTATGCTGGGTCCATCTCGTCTACTTAGATTTAAACATTTTGGAGCAGGGACCGCACCTAGCACCATGGAGCCCCATTCTCTGGAGGCCTCCTGGCACTGTGATAAACATGAGAAATAATCAGCTTCCAGGGAAGGTCCTCTTCTGGATCAGTAACTGGTTAGAAGATAGGAAACAAAGGGTAGGAATAAATGGTCAGTTTTCAGAATGGAGAGAGATAAATAGTGGTGTCCCCCAGGGGTCTGTATTGGGACCAGGGCTGTTCAATATATTCATTAATGATCTGGGAAAAGGGGTAAACAGTGAGGTGGCAAAATTTGCAGATGATACAAAACTACTCAAGATAGTTAAGTCCCAGGCAGACTACGAAGAGCTACAAAAGGATCTCTCAAAACTGGGTGACGGCAACAAAATGACAGATGAAATTCAATGTTGATAAACACAAAGCAATGCACATTGGAAAACATAATCCCAATTATACATATAAAATGGTGGGGTCTAAATTAGCTGTTACCACTCAAGAAAGAGATCTTGGAGTCATTGTGGAGAGTTCTCTGAAAACATCCACTCAATGTGCAGCGACAGTCAAAAAAGCGAACAGAATGCTGGGAATCATTAAGAAAAGGATAGATAATAAAACAGAAAATATCATAATGTCTCTATATAAATCCATGGTACGCCCACATCTTGAATACTGCGTGCAGATGTGGTCGCCCCATCTCAAAAAAGATATATTGGAATTGGAAAAGGTTCAGAAAAGGGCAACAAAAATGATTAGGAGTATGGAATGGCTGCCACATCAGGCAAGATTAATAAAACTGGGACTGTTCAGCTTGGAAAATAGACGACTAAGAGGGAATATGATAGAGGACTATAAAATCATGACTGGTGTGGAGAAAGTAAATAAGGAAGTGTTATTTACTCCT
>NW_020681746.1:0-1001 GCF_002925995.2 Terrapene triunguis
CCAGCTGAGGTCCCTCAATCAGGGTGAACTGCAAACGGAACGGGGCCAACAAACCTCAAACGCTGGTGGATCTTCCAACACTTGGATTTACAACCAGCCCAAAACAGCCTCTGTGTTACCTCACTGGTTACTCAGACGTCCAAACAACGCAGTTCCCTTCAAGTGCCCAGCCTCACGCCTCCATCCAGACACACACGTCAGATCTGATGATGATTACTGAAAATCTGATCTCATCATGTAAAAGAAAAGGTTCTTCCAATCCCAAAGGGTCATCCACACACCCAGGTCCAATTAGAACTTAGATCTTACCCAAAATACACGCTATAGTCAATTCTTGTTAACTAAACTAGAATGTATTTGAAAAGAAAAGAGAGAGAGTGTTGGTTAAAAGATCAATATACAGACAGACTTGAATTCAATTCTTGAGGTTCAGATGCATAGCAGAGGTGAGCTTGTAGTTGCCAAAAGTCCTATTAGAAATAGTCCATAGGTTATAGTCCAATGTCCATGCTCAGGGTGACTCCAGTCAGCGACTGGGGATCTCAATCCTTATGGCTTAAGGTTTCCCCCTCTTGAAACCCAAAGCAGATCTGAGATGAAGGATCGAGTCCCAAGGTTTTTATACATTTCCTGCAGCTTTTTGGCCTGAGAAAACAATAGGCCTAACTCTCCTTCTTCCAAACATCCTGGCAATTAGCACAGGGTAATTTATCCATTAAACAGTTCAGCTACAGGTTACCACAACCTTCGAAGAGACATAGCGACAATAATACTATTTCACTCAAGTGTCTTCCTAAATATTAAGTATCAGAGGGGGAGCCGTGTTAGTCTGGATCTGTAAAAAGCAACAAAGAGTCCTGTGGCATCTTAAAGACTAACAGACGTATTGGAGCATTTTTCCTAAATGTTAATATTCCTTTTTTTGATCTTTGAATTAGGGTTACCATACGTCCAGATTTTCCCGGACATGTCCGGCTTTTGGGGGCTCAAATCCCCGTCCG
>NW_020681746.1:1101-3781 GCF_002925995.2 Terrapene triunguis
GGCAATTAGCACAGGGTAATTTATCCATTAAACAGTTCAGCTACAGATTACCACAACCTTCAAAGAGACATAGAGACAATAATACTATTTCCCTCAAGTGTCTTCCTAAATATTAAGTATCAGAGGGGGGAGCCGTGTTAGTCTGGATCTGTAAAAAGCAACAAAGAGTCCTGTGGCATCTTAAAGACTAACAGACGTATTGGAGCATTTTTCCTAAATGTTAATATTCCTTTTTTTGATCTTTGAATCAAAGCTATAGCAATAGACAAGACTTGTTTGCTGACATCACAAGACCTGAGCAAACATCTCCCCTTCTATCTCTAACAATGCCGGCTGCATTTCAAAGCTCTGTTCATTTACAGATCTTCCTAACCAGTCTCTAAAGTTGGGCCATGGGTCAGGTCAGTCTGTGAGTTAATTAACTCTTTCTGGCCCTGTCACCTTGCAATGAGATATATCACACTCATAACGTCACACCCATGTCTGTCCCCGTCCAGTTAAGCCGGACCCTCCGGAAGGCCTGGTGGTGGAGCCGGTCCCGTCGGCCCCGCGGCGGCTGCGGGTCCGCTGGCAGTACCCGGCCTCCTGGCCCAAGGAGCCCCACTTCCAGCTGAAGTTCCGGCTCCAGTACCGGCCCGTTGCGCACGGCTCCTGGTCCATGGTGAGTGCCGAGGGGATTTGGGAGGGGGCGAGCGGGGGGGCCCGTGCCTGGCTGGCCTCACGTCCCAGCCTCTGCCCGCTCCCCACCTAGGTGGAGACCGTGAACCTCTCTGAAGTCATCACCGACGCCTTCTCCGGCCTGGAGCACGTGGTGCAGGTCGGTGCCAAGGACTTCCTGGACGCCGGCAACTGGAGCGAGTGGAGTGCCGAGGCGCGGGCCACACCCGGGCCAGGTGAGGAGGGGTAGACAGGCAAGGGCCAGGTGAGGAGGGGCGGTCGGGGCGCCCAGGGCCAGGTGAGGAGGGGCAGCCGGGCCAGGACCAGGTGAGGAGGGGCAGTCGGGCCAGGTGAGGCGGAGCAGCCAGGCCAGGGCCAGGTGAGGAGGGGCAGCCGGGCCAGGTGAGGAGGGGTGGCCGGGCCAGGTGAGGGGGGCGGCCGGGCCGGGGCCAGGTGAAGAGGGGTGGCCGGGCCAGGGCTGCGGGGACGGGGCAGGAAAGCACCTCTGGGGACTCTGCCAGGGGCCCATCCCCTGAGCTTGCCCTGGGCCAGCACTTCTCACTGTGAAGGTCTTGCAGCCCCCGCCCTGTTCTCCCTCCAGCCTGGCGCGGCCCCTGCCCCGCTCTCCCTGTGGCACTGGATGTGGCCCCTGCCCCACGTAACCGGCTTCTCTCCTGCCCTCAATTGCAGGCCTGACCGTGACGCCAGGCGATGAAGCCACCACCGACGCCAGCCTGGAGAGCCCGGCCGAGGAGCCCTCGCTGGCCCCCAACCCTGAGCCCGTGGGTAAGCGGCCCCTTGGCGGTGCTGGCAGGGGAGCCAGGGAAGGCGACTGGGGCCCGTGGTGGAGGCGGGCGGCTGCGAGCGCGAGATCCCGGCCCAGCCAGTGCAGCGGGCAGCGCCTGGCACCCTGGCGGGTGGGAGCAAGGCCCCCCTGTGCCTGGCAGGGCACCGTGCCCACACCTGCCCCGCATAGATTGAGATGCCTGGGGGCAGCCCCAGAGCCAGCGTACAGACTGGTCCCCTTCTCTGGGTGCCATGGGGCTAGCCCAGCTCCACGCTGCGGGGACCCAGCTCCCCACCGGCTGCACCCACCTCACCCCCGCTGGGCCCACCAGCCCCTGGCCTCTGTCCCCTCCCTGCCCCGCGCCCCGCAGAGGACATGGCGGGGGCAGCCTGGCAGCCAGGTGGGCCTTGGGGGAGTTAAGGTAGGCGAGAGCCTGGGGTGGGGAGAGGTTGGGTGAGGGCAGGAGCACCCGGGGTCTGAGGGGTGAGGAGCTGCCCAGGGCAGAGGGAGCTGTGGGGAGCCGAGGTTCGCAATGGGGCAGCCTGGCTTGGCAGAATGAACGCCAGTCAGCATGGCACGGATGAACCGCCCGGCCGCTGGCAAGGGGGTGCTCCTGGGCCTGTGCTGAACGCGGCAGGGGCAGGAGGGGGTGGCGCTCACCCGCCTGCCTGGTCCTCGCCGCGTGGTGTGGTGGAGCCGGGGGGGTGCCCTGGCAGCCCCTGGCAGTGACGTCCGTCTGTCCGTCCCCGCAGATCGCAGCGACCCCATGGAGAAGGTGGCCATCCTGATCTCGCTCGGGATCTTCGCGTTCGTCATCCTGGCCGTGGTTCTGGGCATCGCCAGCGCGGTCTGGTAGGTGCCCCACGCCCACGGCCGGGACAGGCCCTTCGGGAGCACAGGGCGGGCAGGGGCCGGGGTGCTGGGCTCACCCTCCGCTCGGCCAGGATGCAGCCGTGTCCCCCCACCCGCCGGTGATGCCACGGAGCTCTGCCCCACATAGCGTGGGCAAGAGGATCTGCCAGCCCCCGTCCCGTATCCTCCGACCAGCAGTGAAATGGTTAACGGTGATCCCACCGGCTTCTCCACATGCAGCTAAGCAGTGAGCCACAGCCCCCCACACCCAGCCCCGCCGGTGCCCCTCACTCCCGACCCGCAGCCCCTGCTCTCCCAGCCCTGTGCCCCCCACACTCAGCCCCGCCGGTGCCCCTCACTCCCGACCCACAACCCCTGCTCTCC
>NW_020681747.1:0-10120 GCF_002925995.2 Terrapene triunguis
ACCTCACCCTGCGTACAGAGAATTGTGAGGCCAGATCCTCAGCCGGTATAAATCAGTGTCACTCCATTGGAGTCAGTGGGGCCAGATCCTCAGCCAGTGTAAATCAGTGTCACTCCATTGGGGTCAAGGGGGCTGTTCACACACACTCCGGGGTAGGTGTGCGCTGAAGCCCCGTGGGGAATCGGGGCCTTGTGAGCTCTTTGGGGCAGGGACCGTCTCTCCCCGTGGGTCTGTCCAGCGCCTAGCACAAAGGTACCCTGACCTCGGGTGAGGCCGACGGACACATCTGGGGTAATTATCAGCTGTGTGCCACAGAACTGGTCGCTTAAGAGAACACAAATGTCCCATAGACACAAGTTGCTCGGCTCACTGCGGAACTGGGTGAAACTGAATGGTGTGCGGGGGGCAGAGGTCAGACTCGATGATCCCAACGGGCCCTTCTGGCCAGAGAGTCTGGTCCTGAGCGTGTTATTTCTCTGTCCTGGGTCCTCGCCGTCCATCCCAGCTCAGTATCGTTAAACCGAGCCGAGGGGGTAATTCTTCACTGGCCCCTTTATCGGCGAGACGCGACCACGTCGCAAATTCTCGTTGATGTCGCCACATTGTTTGTGTCAGGAAAAAAACAAGCCAAAATTCTGAAAAGGCAAAACGTTGCAACCTTTCCTAAACCAAACATTTCCATTTTTCAGTTGGAAACAACCTGAAGTTTTATAATTTCCTTTCACTTTCCCTTTTTTTAAAATAAAAAATGTTGAAAAATGATCAGAATCAAAGCCCAGGTGTTGAGTTTGTCAGTATAAAACATTTCATTTGACCCGAGACTAAATGTTTTTCAACTATTTGATGTGACGAAAATCTCAAACAATTTCATGTGCAGTTCGACCAGAAACCATTTTTTCCCCCCGATAAATCCGTTTTTCTCCCAGCTGCAGTGCTTGGGGCAGTGGTTTTCAACCTGTGGTCCGTGGGCCCCTGGGGAGCCGCAGACTAGGTCTAATGTTTCCAAAGGCGTCTGCACCTCCATTTGAAAATGTTTAGGGGTCTGCCAGTGAAAAAAGGTTAAAAGCCGCCGGCTTAGAGTGCCCATCAGGTCAGGGATTGACCTTTAACCCCTCCCAGCACAGCAGTGTCATGCGGCTGCCCCCTCTTCAGACCTTCATACGAACAGTGCCCAATTTCCCCAGCAATCGCCCAGGGCCGGCCCACAACATTTTGGCACCTGAGGCGGGGAGCTCAAATGACACCCCCATGCCTCCTCACTTGGGCCAAAACTTTGAAAGGTCTCAGTTCTGCCTTCTTCCTGTTCTACTCCTCTCATGGGACTGTTCTGCTACCTACCCCAAGAAAGGAGAACTAACCACTTAAAATGCCTTGGTCAAAAATGTTAAGTAACACTTAACTTTCAAACGCCTGGCCAGCAAATGTAACTTTTCTTGTCTGCATAGTAAACACTGGCATTTCTATCTGTTTGAATAATCAAATTGGTGCTTTCCCGGCCTTCTTGTTTGCAAAGATCTGAATTGCTTCCTGCTGAAGGTCCACAGTCTGGGCCAGCTCACGCTCTATTGAGATGGTTGCAAGGCCGACCAGCCTCTCCTGTGTCATTGTGGAGCGTAGATGTGTTTTTATTAACTTCAGCTTGGAGGGAGGTCATCTTATTTGTGTACATATATTCCAGAACAGCCTTTGGAGTTGATCCTGCTGAAATGTATTTTGAAAGGGCTTTCAGTTCATCACCTAAATCACTCGCATCAATATCGCGCATGTCATCATGTGTCAACACTGTCTCTAGTGCCCTGCATTGCTGGTGTAGGTCTTCTTCAGATAGAGTGAGGAGTTTTGGAATATCATACAACATCCCAAATATACGGCTGTGTTCCTTGAGCTGCATGAAACGTTCTTCAACTGACTGTATTGCACAATCTAGTACTTGGTTAGAGAATTCAACTTTGAATTGTTGTTTGGGGTCTCTTATGGGATTATCCCGTGACTCGTCATCCAAATGTCTTTTTCTTCGGTGACTCTTGTATTCTTGAATGGGTGGGGAAAATAGCTTCAGTGTGAAGTTTCTCTGCCAACTTCTGTGCACTCTGCTGAACGTTTTGAAATCCCTCATCTGACCGGTAAGACTGTAGGCATGACTTTGCTTTGTCCAGTTGTTCCATTGCTCCAGATATATCAAGGTCAACACTTGGGAGTCTCTTGCTTACAACGTTTATTTCAAACAGTATGTCCTGCCACAACACTAAGCCACACAGAAATTTGAAGTTATGTATGTTTCTGGTGATTCCATTTCCCTCTGCCACTGTTCTCCCACAAACAGTTCCTGTCATAGCATTATCCTCCATAATGGCATCGTCTGTCTACCCAATTTGGTGTTCGATAGGCTTTATCGCCTCCACTCGACTTTCGCATCGTGTGGCACTCAGTGGTTTCAGTGTCAGAGAGGATGTTCCCAGATGTTGCTTCAAAATTTGCCATCGATGAGTTGATGCCGAGAAAAATACATAGATGCTTTGAATTACATTAAACAATTCAGCAGCCTCACTAGAAGCTGATGCTGCATCACTGACCACCACGTTCAATAAATGAGAACTGCATGGGACAAAAAAAGCTCAAGGGTTTAACTCTCGGATCCGTGTCTGGACTCCTCTGTTCTTCCTCTCATGTTGGCACTATGATCGTAGCCCTGACCTCTCATGTCAGCTATCGCAATTCCCGTATCTTCCAGCTTTTTAAGAAGCACATTTGTCAGACCAGCTCCTGGAGTATCATCAATGTCAATAAATTCTAGAAAATGCTCTGACAGTCACCATAGCAGGGACATTTTCACTAGGTTCTGTTGTTGTTACAAAACGCACCATTAAAATCATTTGTTCCGTATGGCTGATGTCAGGTGCAGTACAGAATAACAGAGTAATATCTTGCTGACTTCAGATCTGCCACAAACTTCTGTTAGACTTTTGTTGCCAGTAGCTGTATGATCTCATTTTGAATGGTTTTTCCAAGGTAGTGGTGTGTGGACATTTCTTGGGTGGTGACTCTTCTTAGATGCTCCTGGAGTACAGCATCAAACTCAGCCATCAGCTCCACAGTTTTAAGAAAGTTTCCATTGTTTGGCACATACAGCTGATCTGAAGTGCCAGGCAGTGCTAGGTTTTGGGTAGCAAGCATTCTCACAATGCCAGTGAGCCTTTTCAGGACATTTTTCCAGTAAAGAGACTCTGATGCAATCTTCTCTTGATGCTGATCATCTATGGTGGCCTTTAACCTTAGTCTCATCTCAAGCTCTTTCCACCTATGGAATGCTCTCTGGTGATTTGCTGCCTTCTCACGGCATGCCAGATTTCTAGCCAGATTTTTCCAGTCCTTTGTTCCTGTAGAACCCAATGTGGCTGGAACATTAGACTGGAAGAGTTTGCAACAAAAACAGTATGCAGCATTCTGGGTTTTTGAGTACATAAGCCATGGCCTCTCCACTTTGTCATCATTGGGGATTTCACGCCAGTAATGTGTTGGATGGAAACTTCTATTTTCATTGTCTTTGGGGAACATGAAGTTTTTCACTTGCTGTGGCCCATGCAGTACAAGGAAGTCCCTCAGGCTACTGCTCAAGTGGGTCCCCAGTCCTGGATCATCTAGACTTTAGGAACTAAACTCAGCAGCAGCTGTTTCTTGCGCCTCCACCACACTCTTCTCTGATCTACACTTTTCTTCAGGAATGTGCCTGGTTCCATCCATTTGAGATGGAGATATGGATGCTGCAGTAGCTGCCAGGTCACCTGCACTCTGACTAACTGGAAGATCAGGCATCTCCTCACCACTCACATCCTCCCTGGGGCCGGAAGGCTCAGCGTGAACATTTGTGCCTATGTATCTCAGGAGAGCTCCTTCCTGCTTAGAGAGAAAAGCTTCCTTTGCTTTCTTTCTTTTTCTGAATGCTGCCCCAGAGGGGCGTTTTCTTCTTTCACTCATGACTGCTGTTCTGTGCCAGCTAGAGTGGCTCTCAACACTCAATTGAAGGGGACAAATACTCAGGCTGGTAGCAGGGCCTGAGTGAGGGAAGATATCAGCGTCTTAAGGGCCTAACTGGCTCCTACTACTTCAGTTGACTGCCTGTTCTCCTCAAGTGGGTTCAGGGAAGCAGCAGGAAACAGGAAGCTCCCTGAGAAGCTGGTGTGAATCAGTCCAGGCTCCTGGGGGTGCTGGAGAGGTACATAAGAGGCTCCTCCTCCTCTCTCTCCCTGCAGCTCCTGCTGCTTTCTGTTATTCCCTCTCCCCTTTTCTCCTGCCTGCCTGTGATGTCTCTTGTGCCCTCCTTCCTCCAGCCCAGCACTCCACCATCTCTCTCTAGAGCAGAGAGAATACACATGCACCAGCAGCAGACACAATTTTCTACACTCTGGGTCCTAGTGGAGCCCCCCCCACCCCCAGTCTGGCCCCTGAGGCGGCCACCTCCGTTCGCCTCATGGTAAGGCCAGCCCTGCCGCCACTGCTCCAGACTGGGGGATTGTTTGAACAAGGGGTGAGACCCCCTCCCAGAGCCTCACCTGCCCCTGGCACCCTGCTGCGGCCGGGCCATGACGCCTCCTTTGTCCTCTCTCCTAGGGAAAAGGTATTGTTTCGGGGAGATGCTGGCGCGCATGGAACTCTTCATCTTCCTCACCAGCATCCTGCAGAACTTCCGCTTCCGCTCCCCCGTGGAGCCCAAAGACATCGACATCTCCCCGAAGCTGGTCGGGTTCGCCACCGTGCCCCGCAGCTACGAGATATGCCTGGTCCCGCGCTAGCAGCCCCGCGGAGCCAGACGGGATTTCTGGGGGCAGCCTTGGGGAGGGAGGGGAAGGGCGAAATCTGGGGATGTCAGGGACCAGAGCAGCCGGGGACAGCTGCTGGCCTGTTCCCCGGCTTACCGCGCTGCTCAGCGACCCGCGAGCCCCGCTACACAGCATGAACATTTTGAGTGGCCACCGCCGCTGACTGGCTGCTGGTTTAGCAGTTCGGCTTATAAGCCTGGCCCCCTGCAGCAGATCAGTGGCTGCCCAACGCATGCCAGGCCCGCAGCTGCGCTTGCCCTTGTTCCCGTCCCTCCTCCAGCCCTGCTCCAGCCCTTGGTCCAGTCCCTTGTTCCCGTCCCTCCTCCAGCCCTTGCTGCAGCCTCTGCTGCACCTTCTGCTCCCTCCTTCGGACTTCTGGCTCAACCCCCGGCTCCACCCTCTGGCTTACGACTCTGGGTGAGCCGCCGGTTCCAGCACTTGGCTTCTGTCTCTCCGCTCCTGATCCCTGGCTTACGACTGCGGCTGACCCCCGCCGGCGCTGGCATTTGGCTTCTGTTCCTCCGGTTCTACTGACCCTCGGCTTGTTTCCTGGAGTCCCCCCACCCTGCACCCAGCTCTAACCGGTGGGCCCAACTCTCCCCTTCGCCACTTGGCCGGACCGCTGGGCAACAGGGGATGGGGGGGTGAAAGACCCAACCGTTTACCATGTTGTGAACGGGACCCGATGGAAGACGGAGCCAATAGGGGCCCTCTGGCTGTGTGAAACGGCCATTCGGGGCTAGAGGGGGACGTAGGTTTCCCATTTGCACAAGGGTGGTGGTGGTGGTGAGCGCTTCCCTTTTAAATAGAAACCTTTTCACACAGCTAGATGGTCAGGAAGCACCACCCAGGCCTGTGCGTTCGTATGGGGTGGAGATCACTCGTGAGGAGAGCCATGAAGGTGTCTGTATCCTCATGAGCCCAATTTCCAACAGAGCCCAGTTCCCACGCAGGCATCTGATCTATCCCTTGCCTGCCACTCCAGCGGGCTCTGTGCCCAAGAAGCCTGTCGCTCGTCTTCCTCCCCTCCACGGCGGCTTCTCTTAACTTTCTCCTAAGGCACACGCCACCCAGCTCCTCAGCCCTGCATTCGCAACCGGGAACCCTCCGTTAACCCTCAGCTCTGCCCTGCCAGGCGGCCGCCACCTTTCTCCGCAGCTGCTTGGACTGCAGAAAAGGGCTCCGTTCGCCTGCTGTGGGGCGCCTGAGGGCTGGTCTACACTTAAAAAACTGCAGCCGTGCCAGTGTAGTGCTACTGTCCTGACAGGAGAACTGCTCCCGTTGGCTTCTCGTCGGGCTGGACTAACGACGTTGACGTGAGACGCTCTCCTGCCAAACTAGCGCTGCCCACACCGGGAGCTAGGTTGGTATGACTGTATCGCCTGGGGGGGGGGGTTTTCCCCCGGCACCTCTTCCTGGCACCTTTAAAAATATGCCCCACAATGCAACTTTCTCTTTCGCTTTGGTTACGTGGTATTTACAGGCGCCTTTTCTGGCAGCTTGGAGGAATACGCTGCTGGGAAAAATTCTGCTCCGCGTTGGGTTGCTCTAAATCTGGAGTAATTCCACTGGCCTTGGTGGAACTCTCTGGGTTTACACTGGTTTCCTTGAGAGCAGAACTTGACCCATTTGGGGCGAGTGGGTGAGGTTCTGGATGGAATATAACCCGCACTCCATCACGCCTACCCAAACCTGCTGCTGGTGTGCTAACCCACTGCCTAGCACGCTGAGCAGTAATGTCTCCTTGTTTTCTTGCACTGGCTCTAGCCGTCTGTTGTCTCGTGCCTTATATTTGGATTGTAAGCCATTCGGGCCAGGCACTGTCCTTTTGTTCTGTGTTTGTACAGCGCCTAGCACCATGGGGGCCTGGCCCATGCCGGGGGCTCCTGAGCGCTATCACAACACAAACAATAAATGGATGGCTATCGGACGGCAGTCTAGGAGTCGATTCTTCTCTCACTTACACCATCTGTACCGGGATGCGATGCCATTGAGTTCAGTGTAGTTTTTCCGGATTAAGAAGGCAATGGGAGCACGCCGATTTAGCCCAGCAGAGGATGTGACTTATTTTGTGCTAGGAAAGTGACGGTTGGATTGGAAGATTCTCAAGAGGGCTAGGAACAGACAGGGTCCAGGAGGAGCCAGTATCGCCGTCTGGGGTGCCGCTGAGGATCTCAGACAGCATCTGGGTATGTGATGGACAAAGCTGGGTCAAGCAGGAGAAGAGGGTGGCTAAGATCCAACAAGGAAGTCGAGCTACATTTTGCCGTGGGAAGAATGAGTCTGATTCTCCACTGACCAGCCTCATGCGTGGCCAGTGCAAAGGGGAAGGTAACAGAAGGTGCATCCAAGTAGCCCTGGATGACAGAGACAATTAGAGCCGAGTGAATAATTGACGTCTCAGGTCAGGGAGCAAACCGAAAAATCCAGGGGGGAAAAACTTGGTTTGTTTTGAAACTGAAGTTTTTTTTTTTTCAGTTTCTCACCGGAACAAACCGATGACAAATTGTCTTGGATGGAAAACATCTGAAACAAAAAAACCAGCATAAAATGTGGGACGTTTTTTGTGTATTTCTGTGGGGTGGCTTTCGATCCACAATGAAATTTGTCTGGTTTTTCGTTTTGTTTTGTTATGGGGGGGGGTGTTTTTTCCCCCCTTTTTTGCTTTGTTTGAACAAATATAGCTGAATTTTAAAACAAACTGTCGTTTTGAAATGAAAAGTCAATGCATTTCGGTTCGAAACGATCAAAACAAACTGTTTCGAAACTTTAAAGAAAAAATTTGGGGCTGAAATGATTTGCTGAATTTGACCCCAGTTCGTGAATAGCTTTGTTGCCCTGAAAAATGCAGTTTTTGGCAAATTTACTAGTGGCTGGAAAATGGCACCTAACTGGAGACAACCCAGAGCGGGTCGGGAGGGGGGATCGGCACCAGATGTTCTCACCTGGGGTGGGCTGCTTTGGGTTTTGGTGCTGCGCTGATTTCTGTTCTGGGTGCTTTGCGGCTGTAGGACTCATGAATGAAATTGTTTTTAATTGTTTACTTTACTAATGTAACTTCATAAGTAAAGTTTTATGAATGAAACAATATTCATTCATAAAACCGGTTACCCCAATAACTGGCTAATTAACAGTTAAGATGCTTGTTAAGAGCCATAGCTGTTCAGTCAGCTGCCTTTGTAAGTTTCACTATCAATCCAATTCCTGTTTCAATCACTGAGACTTGCACTGTTTCAGTATTGTAACTTCTGTTCACTGTTTGCCATCCATTATACTTGTCTATATTGTAACTTCTGTTCACTGTTTGCCATATTGTAATTCAAACCCCATTTTAAAACGCTCACTCCATTTTGTAAGGGCTTGCTGCAACCTTCATTTTTGCAAACCCTGCTGTAATCTTATTAGTTTAGTTGAGATGTGTGAATGAGGTATGTATGGATGATGGAATCAACCTCCAGCCCCAGCCTGTCCTGATGAAATAGAGTTCAAACACCAACGGCTGAAGATGCAGACAAGAGCCCTAACAAAGTAAGAAGAATCCACCCTAAAAAGAAAAGGTACAATAGAAGGAAGATCAAAGCCCGGTCCCAGGCTGAAAGTCATGTCTGCAATTGACAGGTGATCAATCACCAAACCCGGAGGCAGCGTGACACAGCAAGACCTATAGACTCTGGATTCAAACTAAAGCCTACAAAAAGGATGGGTGAGATGGAAAACTTCGGAGGAGGGTAACATTCTGCTGCCAACATGGAAGGGCATCGGTGCACGCCCGACAGAGACCCAGCTCGTCCTTGTGCCCGGCTTTCCTGGCCAGTTACCGCCACAAGCTGCGAACCCAAGCTGCAAACTCAAGCCACAGACTCAAGCAGGACTGGTAACTATGCAGCAGCTGCAAAACATCTGATGGATGTATGTGTGTGTGTGTGTGTGTGTCAATGTGTGTGTGTGTGTATAGGTATTAGGTATAATGTGTGTGTATAAGGATTAAGATATTAGTTATTGGTCATAAATCAAATTGTTATCATTATATTTACAATAAATGTGGCATCTTTGCCTTATCCCTCTTAATAAGATCCTGCTAGTTTTTATTGGTATAACACGGCCGCCCGCAGCCATTATGGGCGGATGCGAGCTGGGCACCTTTCCAATCTCCAGCCCCCTCCCTCCTTCGGCCCACGCTGTCCCCTTTCGTTCACATGCTGTGTTGGGATTCCCTCCGAGACCTGTCCACTCGGCTTCTCCAGAGCAGCTTGTCCAGTTCCAGGAGAACACGTCCTCCAGTTCTCCGGGATCCAAAACGCCCAGCTCCCCTCCGGATTTCCTCCCTCGGGCTCCTGGCTTGGGCATGCAGAGTGGCCCAGATGCAGACGCAGGGGGTGGGCGTAGGACGTACCACACAGCCAGTGTTACACACACCCCTTCCCTGAGGTGCATTTACACATGCCGTTGCATTTGCTATACATTAAATCGCACCGTTTTGACTTGGCTCGGTTACTTTGCAGGGACCGGTCCCCACACAGGTCCTGGGACCTGATCTTTACATTCTAGGCTTAGCTTGTCCATACTCCCTCGCATCAGGGCGTTGCTGCTTCCCTGAGCGAGCCCAGACATCCCGACGCCAGCGCACGGTGTGTCAAGCCCCCGTTCGCCTTCCCAGTCGTGCCCACTAAGAAACAAGGCCAGGTCATTATGTCCAGCCAGGCCTCTGCGCGTTTTCACCCCAGCCCCTGGACCGGCCAAGCAACCGGCTTTGAACTCACGGTCATTCCCCGCGGCGTGGCCGGCGACTCGCTGCCCTTCCTGCAGCCCTGCTGTGAGGCCGGCTTGGTGGATGACTTCCCGGCGCGTCTTGCCGGCTGCCTTTGGCCCGTTCGAATGAGGCATTCTCTGCTCCTCGGTCACTGGCTTCAGGACCCCACTCACCCCCCAACGCCAGACAAACCCCTCCAAGGCCCAGCCTGAACAGCAAAGCCAACCTGAGCTCCCAGAACCCGGCCTGCCAGGAACCACGGCAAACCCAAACAGCATCTGCTGCACACCCCAAAATCCCAACGCAGCCACCAGGGGCCCCCATACCGGCTCTGGGCCCCCCGGCTGCGGAGGGGAAATCAGAAATACAGGTTAAACCCGTGTGAGCACGGCCTGCCTGTCATAGGAGGAAGAGCTGCAGCCGGCTACTAGAAATGTCCTTTGCGGGGTTAAGCCGGCCCCTCGCTCACCCCATGGCAACAGATTCTGCCTGTGGGGCTGGGCCCGGCTCCCCCTCCACCCCGTTCACTCTCTCAGGATCCCTACTCCCCCTG
>NW_020681748.1:0-2394 GCF_002925995.2 Terrapene triunguis
TGTGGTGTTGTGCCTTTTCATGTTGCGGTTTTATGTGACTAAGATTTTTCCAATCATTAATACCCATGGTCGCTATCTTAAAATTGCAACATGAAAAGGCACAACACCACATTGAAAGTATGCACAAATGGTGTGAGCTGAGTGTAAGTTTAAAAAATCAGACAACTCTTGATGCCTAAAATCAAAGATTGCTGGAGTCAGAGAAACAGCATTGGCATCGTGTTCTTGAATGTCTATTATCTATTGTTCAATATCTATCAACAAACAATCTTGCTTTTAGAGGAAGCGTTGAGAAATTATTCCAGCTCAAAAATGGCAATTTTTTGGGCCTTGTACAACTGCTAGGAAAATGTGACACAGTTATGAGTGAACATCTCCAAAGAGTAACTGAAAATGAAATACATGACCACTATTTGGGACTAAGAATTCAAAATGAACTGATCATGCTAATGAGTGATAAAGTGAGAGACAAAATTGTTTCATTGGTTACTTTGGCAAAATATTTTGCCATAATTCTAGATTGCACTCCGGACATAAGTCATCAAGAACAGATGTCATTAGTAGTGAGATTTGTCGACATTAGTGATTCAGCACAGATCACAGTTAAGGAATCGTTTATCACATTTTTAGAAGTAGAGGACATTACAGGTTTTGGACTTCTTCAAGCTCTCCTTGATGAACTAAAACGAATGGGATTGTTCGTAATTAACATCAGAGGACAAAGCTATGATACTGGTGCCAATATGAGAGGATGCATTTCTGGTGTGCAAGCTAGATTGCTGGCAGAAAATCCACAAACCTTTTTTGTTCCATGTGCATGCCACAGCCTTAATTTGATTTTGCATGATATGGCCAAGTCTTCTGTAGAAGCTATATCTTTTTTTGGTTTGCTGCAATGCATTTACGTGCTCTTTTCAGCTTCCACTCAACGATGGCAAATATTCAAAGCACAAGTCAATGATATTACCATTAAGCCTCTAACTGCGACACGCTGGGAAAGCAGAGTAGAAAGTGCAAAAACATTGAGATACCAATCTGAGGAAGTTTACGAAGCACTGGTTACTATTTCGGAAGAAGCCAGAGATCCAAAAGCTAGAAGTGAAGCACAGTCATTGGCCTCTGAAATATCCAGCTTCAAGTTTCTAACATCTGTTGTAATCTGGTATGACATTCTTGTTAAAATCTCAAGTGTAAGCAAAATAATGCAGAGTCCAATGATGCAGCTTGATTCAACACTTACCTTACACAAGACTTTTTAGTGAAATACAGAGAAAATGGATTCAAAGAAGCACAGGTTACAGCAAGAGAGTTTGCACAGGCACGCGGTGTAGAACCAAAATTTCCATGTCTGAACGTGACACGAGTTTCAAGGAGAAAACGGCAAGTGGAATATGAAGGAGCAGATGAGCCCAGACAATCAAGAAAAGAAATTTGAGGTTGAATTTTTTTAAATGTTGTGATGGATAAAGCAATATCTGCCATTGATGAAAGGTTTAATACCTTACGAGCACACCATGAACAGTTTGGATTTTTATATGACATAACTAAATTCAACGAAATAGAAAAACAAGAGCAGTTAATGACAAAGTGCAAGAACCTAGAGATCCTCCTGAAGCATGGTGATAGTTTTGATTTAAATGGACTTGAGCTGTACAAAGAATTGACTACATTGTCATCAATGTTGCCACATGCAAAATCGGTGATGGACATTGTACAGTTTATTCATACCAGCAAACTTATTGACATATATCCTAATGTGTACATTGCCACTTGCATTCTACCGACAATTCCTGTAACAGTAGCATCAGGAGAACGGAGTTTCTCAAAACTAAAGCTCATTAAAAACTATATCCATTCTACAATGAGTCAGGAACGCTTGACTGGTCTTGCTATTCTTGCAATCGAACAAGACATCACTTTGCCTTTGTCATACGATGATGTTATTACTGATTTTGCAGCCAAAAAAGCCAGAAAGATTGCTTTTAGTTAAAAACAAATCATTGTTTCAATACCTCTTCATATAAATTTCCAATAAAATGTTGACAAATTAAAAAAATTATATTATTTGCATCATTCTGTCAACAAATCAGAATTTTTTCTATAGCACTTCTTCTTTAGTGCTAGTCCACCAGCATTACAGTGTGCTTAATTAAGTTAAACTGTTTTTAATAAAGTGCATGTGGCAAGTTTTCCAATACTGTAAGCCTATGTTTGTGTTGCTAAGAGCAAGTTGGGCATTGGGGCACCATTTTAATAATCCCGCCTAGGGCACCATAAATCCTAAGGACGGCCCTGGGCATTGGTCAAATTTTCCCACATAGCACAAAACGATGACACTCATTCATATGTTTCCTCTCTTTCTCAAGTGTTTTCTCTGTCAGTTTTCCCTTTTTC
>NW_020681749.1:0-1138 GCF_002925995.2 Terrapene triunguis
ATACATCCACTAAAACCAATACATATTCATAACCACAACATTTAGACAGTTGAATAAAATCAATCTGAACATTTACAAAAGGTCCCCAAGGGGGAGGGTGAGCTGCCTGCCTAACTTTAACAGCTTTACCAATGTTATGCTGCTGACAAATCACACATTGTTGACAGTAGTGATGTGCAATGACTGGAAACCCGAATGCACACCAATCTCGGTTAACTGCAGCAACCATCCCCCCTTTGCTCACATGTGCCACTCCGTGGTAGACACGAGCAAGATAGGGCATTAGCATCTTCGGTGCCACCAGGCGACCAGCTGGGGCACGCCAAAGATGATCAGGGTGTAGAATACAGCCATTAGCACTCCAGAAACGTTTCTCAGCTGCGGGTGCTGCTTCCTGGATCTTGGCCAGATCCTCAAGGGAGGCTACTGGAGGCTGTTCAATCAAAGCACAAGTATATTCAGCCTGAGGTGCAGAAAGGGCCGCTGCTCTGGCTGCAGAGTCTGCCAAAGCATTTCCACGGGTAACTTCATCATGAGGGGTCTGGTGAGCTATACATTTAACAACAGCTATAGCTTTGGGCAACAAAAGGGCATCTAAAAGAGCAGATACATACAGACTGTTCTTAATAGGAGAACCAGTGGATGTAAGGAAACCTCTATACTTCCAAAGTAAACCATAGTCATGTACCACTCCAAAAGCATAACGAGAGTCTGTATAAATTGTAACTGCTTGATCTTGAGCTAGAATGCAGGCTCGAGTTAAAGCCACAAGTTCGGCTACTTGAGAAGAAAACACAGAGGGAATAAAAGCACTTTCAATAACAGCGTGTGCAGAGCACACAGCATAACCAGCAACCAATTTACCCTTGGAATCTCGCAAGCACGAACCATCCACAAAGTAAATAAGATCAGGATTTTGCAAGGGCACATCTAGTAAATCATCTCTCGGACGGGAGAGAACCGATGTCACAGACACACAGTCATGTGGCTCTCCGTCTTCTGGCCCAGGCAACAAAGAGGCAGGATTTAGAACAGGGCAACGAGCCAAAGTAATATGAGACGAAGACAACAAAACAAGCTCATATTTTGTGAGACGAGAAGTGGATAAATGCTGTGTCTTAGATTTTAACAAGAGTGC
>NW_020681749.1:1238-5780 GCF_002925995.2 Terrapene triunguis
GGGGTCTGGTGAGCTATACATTTAACAACAGCTATAGCTTTGGGCAACAAAAGGGCATCTAAAAGAGCAGATACATACAGACTGTTCTTAATAGGAGAACCAGTGGATGTAAGGAAACCTCTGTACTTCCAGAGCAAACCATAATCATGTACCACTCCAAAAGCATAACGAGAGTCTGTATAAATTGTAACTGCTTGATCCTGAGCTAGAATGCAGGCTCGAGTTAAAGCCACAAGTTCGGCTACTTGAGAAGAAAACACAGAAGGAATAAAAGCACTTTCAATAACAGCGTGTGCAGAGCACACAGCATAACCAGCAACCAATTTACCCTTGGAATCTCGCAAGCACGAACCATCCACAAAGTAAATAAGATCAGGATTTTGCAAGGGCACATCTAGTAAATCATCTCTCGGACGGGAGAGAACCGATGTCACAGACACACAGTCATGTGGCTCTCCGTCTTCTGGCCCAGGCAACAAAGAGGCAGGATTTAGAACAGGGCAACGAGCCAAAGTAATATGAGACGAAGACAACAAGACAAGCTCATATTTTGTGAGACGAGAAGTGGATAAATGCTGTGTCTTAGATTTTAACAAGAGTGCAGCCACAGCATGAGGAACAGCAACAATCAAAGGAGATCCTAAGACAATAGATTCAGATACCTGAACAGAAAGGGCTGCTGCAGCCACAGCACGCAGGCAAGGGGGAAATCCAGCTGCCACAGCGTCTAGGGCAGTACTGTAATAAGCAATGGGACGGTGTTTATCTCCGTGCTTTTGCGTTAATACAGCCAAAGCAAACCCATTACGCTCATGACAGAAAAGAGTAAATGGTTTAGCATAGTCAGGAAGTCCCAGGGCTGGTGCACTGGACAGACTTTGCTTGATAGCAACAAAAGCTCGCTCAGCCTCTTGAGACCAAGGAAGAGGCTCAGGAGTATCTGACTTAGTCAGATCCTGTAAGGGTTTAATCACTGTTGCATAACCTAAAATCCACTGTCTACAGTATCCAGTCATGCCAAGAAAAGTACGCATTTGAGAAATAGTACCAGGCCTAGGCATATTTAGAATAGCTGAAATCCGAGAATCTGATAAATGACGAGTACCAGGGGAAATATCATGACCAAGGTAATGAACCCTGGGCTGACAAAGCTGTAGTTTTTCCTGAGATGCCTTATGACCCTTAGCAGCTAAAGCAGTCAAGAGAATCAAAGTATCAACTTTACAAGATTCAAAGGAAAGGGATGCTAGCAAAAGATCATCCACATACTGTATAAGCACTGATTTACCTGGAAAAACCACATCATCCAGATCCTTCTTCAGGATCTGGGAAAACAAGGATGGGGACTCAGTATATCCTTGGGGTAACCGAGTCCAGGTGTACTGGCGTCCTTTATAGGTAAAGGCAAACAGATACTGGCTATCAGGGTGAATGGGGATAGAAAAGAAAGCTGAACAAAGGTCCACGACAGTAAAGTGGGTGGCTGAAGGTGGAATACAAGAAAGAATTGTAGCTGGATTTGGAACCACAGGAAATGAAGGCAAAACAACAGCATTAATCGCGCGGAGATCTTGAACAAACCGATAGGTGTTCTTTCCTGGCTTCTTTACAGGAAAGATAGGAGTATTACAAGAACTGGTGGTAGCAACAATAATACCCTGCTGTAATAAAGACTCCATTACTGGGGCTATACCCTCCTCTGCCTCAGGACGCAGAGGGTACTGTGGAACCCTTGGCAAAGCTTTAGAAGGATCAACAAAAATCTTAACCGGCTCAGCAGTCCGGATCTGTCCCACTTCATTGGCATGCCGAGACCAGAGATGGGGGGGGACTTGTGATAACAAACGCACAAGGTCAGGGCTAAGAGTTGTTGGTAATTTAGCTGGCTCCTCTATGAGGAGTGTAGCCAACACTAGATTGGTATTCTCATCAGGAACCTGTAAGAATACGCCATCTGGTGTGCAATAGATAGTACAGCCCAATTTACACAAAAGATCCCTTCCCAGCAGATTCACAGGAGAGGAGGGGCTGAGCAAGAATGCATGCTTGTTAGCAAGGGGCCCTAGTGAAACCTCAAGGGGTTTTGTGACAGGATGCGAAACAGGTTGATTTGAAATGCCAACGGCATTTACAGACAAAGTTGACAAAGGAACAGAAGGAAACTCGGAGGATCTTAGAGCAGATCTACTAGCTCCAGTATCCACAAGACAAGTAACAGATTGCCCTGCAATTTCACAATTTACATAGGGACCCTCTTGATTAATGGGAATTAAAGGATTCATGATGCAGTTACCTTCCCTCAGGCTGTCCTAGTAAGAGGTAGTTTGTGGGGTAAAAGTAGACGCCTCAGGATTTGGGAAAGGATGTGGAGGGTTCTGAGATAATCGGGTTGGGCACGCATCTCTCCAGTGTCCCTCTTGGCCACAAATGTAACATGCATTGTGCCTGGACTGGGCAGGATACTCGGGACCTTTCCCTCTTCCTCGCCCACGACCTCGTCCTCGTCCTCCTCTCATTCCCCCACGGCCCTTGTTTTGATAAGTTTCTAACTGCAATGTTAACAGTTTTGTTTCAGTGTTTTCTTTCTTCTGCTCTATGCAAGCTGTACAATGATTGGCGACTGTCACCAATTCAGAAAGGGGCTTAGTTTGCCAGCCTATGCAGATAGTTCTTAACTGCTGCTGAATCTTTGGTAAGAGCCCCTGAACAAAAGCAGCCGCTACTGCTTCTCTAGCATTTTCAGCTGGCTGCTCAATTCCTGAATGTTGTTCAAAAATCTTAGTCAATCTATCCAGATAATCAGCAGGGGACTCTCCTTTATTCTGTTTACAGTAGGTAATCTTTGTCCAATCTGTCTTCTTAGGGCAGACTTCCGTAATAGAATGTAGGAGACGGTCCCTAGCCTCTGTCAAATCACGATCGATTCCAGGGTCGGCACCTGGCCAGGCTGCCTGTCTAGTAAGTCGTTGCCGAACTTCGGCGGGCATAATCATTCGTAAGAGTTGATTCATGTCTGCCCAAGATGGATTATAACACTGAATCACCATGTGGAGCTCTTCTCTAAATTTTTCTGGCTCCTCCCTGACATTAGGAAATTCCTTCACCAAGTTTCTCAAATCTCCGGGTGACCATGGGGCATGTACTGTAACCAACTGTCCCGTAGTCCCGGGCAGTTCTCTTAAAGGAGCCTGGAGTGTCTGTGTTACACTCCTAGTAATATAACGGGTACCCCCCTCAGGGGGTTCGGATGTCTCGGGAGAGCTGCTACTGGGAAGATCAGAATCACTCCTCTGTGGTGAAGAGGAGGCTTCTCCCCCAGGAGAAGAAAGAACTATGTGTGCAGCTGATACCCGTGATGGTGAAACTGACACTGCCGGGTGAGATTCGTTAACAGACACATTCGGCAGGGGGGGAGGAGGAGGCACGGGCTGCTGCTGCTGCTGAACGTTACTGAAAAAATCTACAATGTCCTCAGCAGTTTCCTCCTCACTCTCAGATCTAACTATTTGGGGATAAAGAGGAGCTATAGGCATTACTGGAGCAGAAGGAATTGCTCGAGCAGGAAGACTGCCTGATGCTTTACATTTAAGTTGTAAATGGTATACTTGGTGTCTTAACTTTTCCTGGGAGTCCTTTAGACTCCGCACCCGAGACTCGTGGAGTCTCTTTGTTGCTTCCTCCCACCAACAGACAAATTGCTCCCACTGCTTATCAGAGGCTTTTGGCGAAGCCAGGGTTTCTCTGAGATATGTAAGTTTATCTAAATCGAAGGTACCTTCTAGTGGGCATTGTTTAGATGGATTTGCACGCGTGTAAAGATTCCAACTATCTAAATACCTGCAGGTTGATGGACCATAATGTACGTACATAAAATAAGCTGGGGTACCCTTAGGGGGTGAAAGGGAATGCTTAGACTGTCCTCCACCCATTTTCCAATCACACACACACAGGGAGGAGGATGCCCTGTCCGCGCTAGCGGCTCATAAACTAAGGATCTCTCCCTACAGGGTATTCACACAGGAGAGACTAACGAGGGTAACCATGACCTCTTACACCTCCCTTCAGCAAAGAGCGTCGGCTATTCTCAGAGAGAGGCGCCGCTTACTCTGTTGCATCCAGTGAGATGGTCAGACTGTCAGTGGCTCACACGGAGTGGAAAAGGGGGAGGGAAGATGGGTTCACACACTCCTAGACCCAGGCAGCCTCCTCGCCGGACGATGCCAGGCCGAGTCAGCGTACCGTGGGTCGGATCTCCTAAAAGATCCTCTAGTTACCGGGCTTGCGTTAGAGTAGTTCTGGTCACGAGCCAAAAGACTTCGCAGAGTACTCTGGGCGTCTTCCGGTAACACTCAATTCACACTGGTGCACACACAAACATAGCACCACAGACAGACAAACAGATACAGCAAGATCTTGCTCCAGGTACTATCCCAAGTACCTCAGGTACTATTCCCAAGTACCTCGATGCATCACTTGAGGCGGTAAAAACCCCTCTTGAGGCGGTACACAACCCCTCGGTCCGGACTATGAGGCAGTAAAAAC
>NW_020681750.1:0-2469 GCF_002925995.2 Terrapene triunguis
TTACATACCCCCTTCACCCCCTTCCCAAAAAATAAAATCTGTTCTGTTTTGTTAATGGACACCGTTGTCTTTATTACTGTTTTCGCGGGAATGTTTTAAACCTGGGACGCAGACTGTGGCGGGGGGCGGGTTTAGGGTTGTGATGCAAATGATGCTTCTAAACTCCAGGAATGACAGGCTCCGCGGTGGTGGACTGGTTGTTTCAACGGAGCCTGCCAGCCCTCCTGGCCGGGACTGCGTGTATGTGTCGGCTATGTGACTGTCTTGCAGGGGGAGGAGGGTTACAGATCCCCTGCTGCGCGGCTCTGTGATCCAGGGTAAGGACCGCTGCATAAGATCTGTAACTGCCCTCCCCCGCCACCAAGTCACAGAGCAACACCACCGCCCCCACCACACAAAACATGAAAACCACCTCCCAGACTGACCAGGATAACTAGTCACTGCACTGTATATGTGCCCTGCTGCTGCACCTGCCCCCTGCTAAAGGTGACTGTCCTGTCCAATTACCAAGCCCCTTCCCCCCCCTTCAGACAGACTCTCCTCCAAAAGAAGAGGATGGAAACAGTAATGAACAGAAACGTATTTTTTTATTAACAACCGCACATGGAACGGGGGGGTGAAACTTGGACGGGGTCTTGTGTGAGGCGGGTAGGAAAGGACTTTTCAAATTTTGGGGAATGAGAGCCTTCTAGTGGTAGAGCAGTCCGCAGGGGTGGAGTGAAATTTTTCACGGCCCCTTCCACCCCTCCGTGTTTGGACTTTGGGTGAGGGGGGTATGGGACTTGGTGGCGGGGCAGGGCAGTTAGAGAGAGACTGCAGCGGGGCTCTCTCCTCCTGCCTCCGGTCCTGCAGAACATCCACAAGGCGGCGGAGCGTGTCCGTTTGCTCCCTCATTAGTCCAAGCAGCGTTTGAGTAGCCTGCCAGTCCTCCTGTCGCCACCTCTCCTCCCGTTCAATGTTTGCCCGGTGCATTTGGGACAAGTTCTCCCTCCACTGTGTCTGCTGGGCTGCCTGTGCTCGGGAGCATCCCATTAGTTCTGCAAACATGTCTTCCCGTGTCCTCTTCTTCCTCCTCCTAATGTGCGCTAGCCTCTGGGCAGATGTGGCTGTGGGAATTGGAAAAAGGGAGTGAATTCCTGAGACAGATCAATGTATCTGTGAACAGAGAACATAGTCTTTCTCTGTGAACAAGACCATGCAGAGCACCTATCACACGCGCACTGAGGACAAGGTCGAATTTTCGGCCCTCGCCTACAGTGCCTGCGGTCTTGCTGTGGCGAGCTGAGGAGCAGGGCAGGACACCGGACTTTGTCTAGATGGCAAACATGGTAAGCCGTAGACTTGTGGCCGCTTAAAACTTTAAGAGTGGCACTGGCCTCCTTTCACATAGAAAGCAATGCGAGTCTCTGCTGGCAGCAATCCTGCAAGCATGAACTCTGCCCCTGTCCCAGCCCCTCGCGGCTGTAAACCGCGTGGCTGTAAACCGGCGGTTGCAGTTCTGTAAAGGGACGGGCAAGCAGTCCCAATACTAACTTTCCCCTACCTAATTCACAGCAGGGAGTCATGCCAGACATCACCCTCCTGAAGGTCTCGGAGAGCCAGAAGGAGCGGATGCTTCGGGACAGCCTGCAGAAACCGGGGCCATTTGCTGCAATGCTCTGCAAGGCCATGATCCCAGAGTACCTGCTGGCGTTGTGGCAGGGAAACGTGTCCTACCACGGGGGGCCTAATAAGCTCTCCCTGCCCAGGAACCTGCTCATGAGGCTGGAAAAACACCTGCAGGAGGCCTATGAGGAGTTCTCCCCGGAGGATGTCGCCTCTATCCCTGGTTACATTGACCAGTTTTTGGCTTAGGTGCCCTTGGAGGGACAAAAGAGTGCAGCGTTTTGGGCACTATAATCATGAAGCGGACATTGTGAAATTTTTTGAGAATAGTTCGGACTATATATTGAAGCGCCCAAAGACAGACTAATCATGATACACTTTGCACAGATTCCCGTTTTGTTGGACTTTCCTGTTTACATGTTCTGAAGCACTTTACCCACTGTTAATATTTTAAATCTTCCTGTTTTGTTGTAAATAAATGTTTACATGTTTTAAAGCACTTTAGCTATTGTTAATATTTTAAATATGCCAGTTATGTTATAAATAAATGTTTAGATATTTAAAACACTTACTGCTTGATCCTTCCCCTGAATCTGTGTCTGGGATAACGGCTGGGGAGGGTTGGTAGGGGATCTCTGTGAGGGTGATGAAGAGCTCCTGGCTGTCGGGCAAATCAGCGTTGTAAGCGCTGTCTACTGCCTCGTCCTCCTCATCTCCTTCCTCCTCTTCCCCGTCCGCTGAGGAACCGGCCGCGGACAATATCCCATCCTCAGAGTCCACGGTCAGGGGTGGGGTAGTGGTGGCGGCCGCACCTAGGATGGAATGCAGTGCCTCGTAGAAACGGGATGTGTGGGGCTGGGATCC
>NW_020681751.1:0-666 GCF_002925995.2 Terrapene triunguis
GACCCTGGGAGCTCATCCCAGGAATCCCAGGCTCCCAGCTTTAAGTAGGGAGCTTGGAAGCCCTGACAGTCCTGCCTCAAGCCAGGGTTCTCTGGGGTCCCAGGCTCCCTGCTGCAGACCTGGGAGCTGAGCCCCAGCTAGAGACAGGGCTCCCAGGGCTTTCAGTCTCCTGGCTCCATAGCAGGGAGCCTGGAAGCTCTGACAAGTTAGGCTGCCCCAGAGCCATGTACGCCCAGCAGCCCATCTTAATTGCCAGCCTGCCTTTCCTTCACTGAAAGTTCATGGAACCCGAGATGTTTCTGTGAATCTCTGGGTTCTATGAATCAGCAATATTGGACAAAACTCTGTGTCATCAGAAAATTTCTAACCAGCTCTACTTGTGAGCTACCCCTGTGATGCAAAGGACTGGAAGCAGGACTCAGCAATGGACATATTTTATTTTGTTTAATCTTTTCAACAGGGTTGAGATGAGCCAGACGTTTTCATTTGACTGTGTAACTTGGGTTAGCAGAATGCAACCTGTCGGGGAACTGGAACCCTTAATTGGTGCAACCACCTGTGTTTGCTCTTCCCCACACAGATGCCTTTGTCCCAGGTAGCTCGGGGTTAACAATAACACAGATCTAACCCACAACACAAAGAGTGCAGCAGAAGGATTTTTTTTTT
>NW_020681751.1:766-1385 GCF_002925995.2 Terrapene triunguis
CTAATAATTGTGGAACCACAGACTAGAACAAGGCAGCCAGCAGGGCCTGATACAATGAGGCTATTGACCTGGGCCCCATGTGGGTGTACATCATGGGGCTCATAAGAGTGGGGCACAAACTGGGATATTGGGGTCAAGATTCAATCATGGCTCAAGGTCCCATCTGCCTCACAGTTCAAGAGAGGGATAATGGAGTCCTGGGTTCTACGTCCATAACCTGTCCCCATGCAAGAGAAGGCCAATTTCTAAGCTCTTCCCCATTGACAATTCTGTGGCTACCCTGTTCCCACCACTGCAATTTCTGAAAGGAGCCATAGACAGACAAAACCTTCATTGAAAGTGAAACCCACTTGCCAGTGTGTGTACAGCATCCCCCTCTGTGCTCCATCTGTGGAGGATATGAACCTGGTACAGGGAGTACTAAAGGGCATTGTCCCTTTAGCTTAAGCTGGAGCAGCTCATGTGTTTACATCTGCAGGTTTCCTGTTTCAGTCCTTGGTATGTCAACCAAGATGGTGGCCATTAAATAAGGATACTCAGGAGAGGGTGGAGATAGTTTCTGAGAAGGGAAGGATTTTCTCTCCAACTCTAAATAATACGTCTAATTGATGTGAGTGAG
>NW_020681752.1:0-1544 GCF_002925995.2 Terrapene triunguis
TGATGATTCCCCTCCATCCTGACCCTCTGCGATCCAAGTTCACCGCCTCCCCCACCCCCCACAGAGCTCTGTCAATGCACCACTGTTGTGATCAGCAGCTCTCCTCCTGCAGCATTCCCCTCCTGTCTGCAGCACGCAGGCTAAGGAGCCTGGCCCAGGCCCTGCATCCTCAGAGCTCTGGTATTTCTGTGGAGTTCTGAACTGCAGCAGCACCTGCCAGGCCAGGCCAGGGCCAGAACTGAGCTGCCTCCATGCATCACAAAGCAGCTTGCACTCCCTGCCCCGCGCCCCCACACACACTCACAAAGAATAGGTGTCCTTCCTTCCAAGAGGGCGCAGAAGGGAAATACGCACCCCACCCCCACACACTGAGCAAGAGAAGAGGACAGCAGGGATGCATGCACCTGCACCCACACACTGAGCAGGTCTCATTCCCTCCAGCAGGGGCCCACACACACACACACACACAAGATCCCAGAGCCTCCGGCAGGGGGAACAGCCTCACACACATACTGTCCCAGATCCACAGGATAGGTGCTGTGCCCCCAGCTTTGGACCAGTCCCTTGGAGGACCCTTCGATGGGCCAGACCGCCAAAGGGTCTCACTCTCCCTTCAGGGGAGGCCACGTGGCCTCACCACCTCCTGGACTGACCCTCTAGGGCTTCAGCCCCCCTGCTTCATCCTGTGAGCTCTGTCCAGCGGAGCCAGACTCCTGGGAGAGACGTGTCCACTTGGCAGGGACCCGAGCGCCTCCCCCAGGATTCGCAGTGACACTCAGGCAACGTTTGCGAAACAGTCGGGTTTATTAGTCATGTGGACACAGTCTAGGAAGCTCTTAGGTTAGTACAGAGAAATCAAGGTGAAAAAGTCATCCGTTCTGGTCAGCCCGGGGCCCCGCCGAGCCGGAGTGAACCCCGTGTCCAGGCTGTGTCTGTCTGTCTGACCTCCGTAGTCAGTTCCTATGAGAGAGAGAGAGAGAGAGAGAGAGAGCGCGTCCAGAAGTCACCTCTGACCCCCCAGCTCACCCCTTCCCAGTCCTTCATTCTCCAGGTTGGGGGGAGGGGGTGTCTTTGCTCAGCTTCCCTGTGAGAAGAGAGGGAATCCAGGCAGCACTGCCATTGTCTCTCTGGCCCTCTTGTTCCTCTTGGTCAGTTTCAACCAGTTCCTTAACGACTCTTCATACCACCCAGACAGGGAGCTGACACACACACTCCTGTGTCTTTTAGTCTTTCCTGAAAACACACGTAGTCCTTTTCCCCCCACTGAGTAACCACGCGCCAGATAGGGGAAACCGAGGCACATAGCGGGGTCATAAAAATATCACCAAAAATTCCCCCTTCCTCACATATACACAGAGTAATATATCACCAAAAATGTTTAAGCTTCTGTTATAGTTCTGGGTCTTCATAGTGTGAATTAGAATTAACCCCTGTGACTTAAGTGGGGCTAATGCAGCTCTACATTGGGGCATCTGAGACCCTGATTTCCTCCAGAGGTCAGTTTCTAACCTTGGTCTCACTGGTGTAAGTTTGGAGAAGAAGAA
>NW_020681753.1:0-1098 GCF_002925995.2 Terrapene triunguis
GAGGTGTGAACACCAAGGGAGGAGAAACTGCTTCTGTAGTTGGATAGCCATTCACAATCTTTGTTTAATCCTGATCTGATGGTGTCAAATTTGCAAATGAACTGGAGCTCAGCAGTTTCTCTTTGGAGTCTGGTCCTGAAGTTTTTTTGCTGTAAGATGGCTACCTTTACATCTGCTATTGTGTGGCCAGGGAGGTTGAAGTGTTCTCCTACAGGTTTTTGTATATTGCCATTCCTGATATCTGACTTGTGTCCATTTATCCTCTTGCGTAGTGACTGTCCAGTTTGGCCAATGTACATAGCAGAGGGGCATTGCTGGCATATGATGGCATATATAACATTGGTGGACGTGCAGGTGAATGAGCCGGTGATGTTGTAGCTGATCTGGTTAGGTCCTGTGATGGTGTTGCTGGTGTAGATATGTGGGCAGAGTTGGCATCGAGGTTTGTTGCGTGGGTTGGTTCCTGAGTTAGAGTTGTTATGGTGGAAGAGTCATCTGAGGGAAGGGATCAGAAGGAGACCCCATCAACCGGAAGGCATTGGATTCATTGTCCTAGGGATGGGGGTTCCATGACCACCACTCCCAAGAGGAGGGACAGAGTCATCCATCTGCTGTTCAGACCAGGAAACTTGAGAAGTGTGCTGCTTGCCCGGAGCTAGAATTCAGGACGTGACGGTGTGTCTGCCGAGACTGGTCATGCCCTTGGACCGCTACCCCTTCCTACTTCTCCATGTGGGCATGAATGATACTGCCAAGAATGACCTTGAGCAGGTCACTGCAGAGTATGTGGCTCTGAGAAGAAGGATAAAGGAGTTTGAGGCGCAAGTCATGTTCTCGTCCATCCTCTCTGTTGAAGGAAAAGGCCCAGGTAGGGACCATCGAATTGTGGAAGTAAATGCGTGGTTGCGCAGGTGGTGTTGGAGAGAGGGCTTCGGATTCTTTGACCATGGGATGTTGTTGTTCCAGGAAGAAGGATTGCTAGGAAGTGATGGGATCCGGCTAACAAAGAGAGGGAAAACAACAAGGAGTCTGGTGGCACCTTAAAAACTAACAGATTTATTTGGGCATAAGCTTTCGTGAGTAAAAACCTCACTTCTT
>NW_020681754.1:0-224 GCF_002925995.2 Terrapene triunguis
TCCCCGGATTTTATAGCCACGTGTGAGATGCTGAGAGAGGAAAGGGGAAGAACTGGAGAGAATTTGTATCAGGGGGTGAGAGGCAAGTGGCACAAACAGGGACAGGATCCAATTAACTCCCCTCCCCCCGCCCGCCACTTCTCCCCCGGGGATTTCCTGGCTGCACAGAGACAGTTCAACCCCCCCGCGTCCCACTGACCTCCCCCCCCCCCCCCCCCCCCCCC
>NW_020681754.1:324-1199 GCF_002925995.2 Terrapene triunguis
CCCCCCCCCCCCGCCAACTCCGGCTTCTCCCCTCCCTGCCCGACACCCCCCCGCGCCGGGCCCCAGTCTCTGCCCCCCCGCCAATCCCAGCGGTGCCGGGGGCAGATCCTGCTGCAGCTCCACTGGGGCTGAGGCAGCTCCGAGGCTTCTCCCAGGTTCCCCGGGGCGGAGAGTCACTTTCCTGCCCGGCCCCAGCGCCCCCCCCCCGGGTCTCTCTCTCACCGGGGGGCTCCGGCCCGGGGGCTGGTGCGGGCAGAGCCCGGAGTTGCCCAGGGGGCGGGTCCCACCTGGAGAAAGCCCCCGGCCGGGCACGGAGGCAGCAGCGATAGTGACGGGGGGGAGGACGAACGGGGCTCGCGCTGAGCATGCGCAGTAACAGCTACTGAAACCCTCCTTTCCCTGAGCTGAATAGGGCGGAAGCGGCCCCCGGGGCAGGCTGGGAGATGTAGTTCCTGACTCTCCCTGGACCGGAAGTGACGTTGGGAGGGGGGGAGGACGAGCCGGGCTGCGAACGCTCTCGGGGTGCTGCGGCTCTCCCTGGCTCGTGCGGCGCCGTTAGAGCCTCTCTCGGAGCCGGAGAAGAGTTTTGTGTCTCCCGGCTCTGAGCATGCGCAGGGGGGGTTGTCCCGCATGCGCAGAGGCAGCGCTCACCCGCTGCTGCTCTCTGGCGCTGCGGGGCCGGGCGGAGCAGGAGGGTCTGTGCCGGGGAGACCCATTAACCCCCCCGTGCCCGGCCCGGGCCCTGCTCCCGCTGGAGCCGCCCTGGGGCCGCCCCGGGCTCTGCCCGCCCCGCTGCGGAGCTGCAGCCTCCAGGTACCGGAGCGAGCCCGGGGGCGGGGCCGGGCGGTGACTCTGCCCCAGTGTCCGTGGGGGGG
>NW_020681755.1:0-999 GCF_002925995.2 Terrapene triunguis
AAAAACTAACAGACTTTACATCTAAGCTGCCTTTGGATTCTGATCTGTTGGGATGATTCCAGAGAGACTTTTACAAACCAGCAGTTTATTCCATCACTGTTGTGATCTTGAACTATGAACATTGAAAGTCACTTGTATGGATATTGATCATTTAACCATTTGTAACTCTCTTCTTTCTTTTAACAATAAATCTTAGATTTAGTTATTAAGGACTGGCTGACAGCATGATATTTAGGAAAGACCTGAGATTCATATTGACCTGGGGATAAGTATCCGGTCCTTTATGATCAGTGAACCTCACATATGGTGAGCCAAGTTTTCAGTAACCCCTCACTATATTAGACATAGAATATCAGGGTTGGAAGGGACCTGAGGAGGTCATCTAGTCTAACCCCGTGCTCAAAGCAGGACCAATCCCCAGAGAGATTTTTACCCCACTTCCCTAAATGGCCTCCTTAAGGATTGAACTCACAACGCTGGGTTTAGCAGGCCACTGCTCAAACCACTGAGCTATCCTTCCCCCTTCTTTCAAGACATGGATGTTTAGATGGGAGCCAAGGTCTGGACTGCCAAAAGGGGACTGCGTTTGGCATCTTGTTAACTAGGGTGGGAGCTCTTCTGTTGTTGACTTGGTGAATCTAATTATAGAATAAGCCATCAGTTTGGGGGATTGTCTGCCCTCTACTTCTTGCAGTCTGCCCGGAGTGTGGTCACAGCATTGTTGTGTAAACCTCTCTTCTGGAAGCAGGGGGATCTTAGTCACCTTGAGATCCCAGCTGCCGCCCTGGAAGAGTTTTTCATGCATTTGCGTTGAGTGTCAGATCTGATCTAAGCAGGGAAGTCAGCTCAAGGAAGAGTAAGAGGCTATACTCACTGTGCTATTAACTGCCTCTTGATAGGCAGTCAGCAGCTGGGTGCTGGCCTGCAAGGCCCTTTCTCTCTCCCACTCCTGCCCTGAACTGAACCATGTCCTTAGTAGCTGTTGGTAGAGCAGGGGAA
>NW_020681755.1:1099-1790 GCF_002925995.2 Terrapene triunguis
TAGAGCAGGGGAATGGACAGAATTAGTACCAGAAAATCCCTCCCAAAAGTTCCTCTTAAACAGGTTTAATTGTCACTAAAATCCCTCTCCAAAGCATCTGACCTCGGTGTAGCAAAGGAATGACATGTCTAATGGAAGAGCCCCTTAGATATACAAGTCCCAGGGACCAGATTCACCTCTGGTGATTGAAGCCAAAGGAGTTACATGAGAGATGAATCTGGGCCCGTGTATGTGATGTCTGCTGTAGACTGTCGGATGGGAGCTGTCTAGCACTTTGCATGCTGTTTGATGTCTGCTGCTGTGGTCTGTTTCCTGGGCAACTTCTCCCACGTCGAGTGGCAAAATGACAGAGAGGAGCATTTCTTTATATTAATTTGAATAAGAGCAGAGAAGTCCCCCCCGCCTTTTATAACTTCATTTTTATACTAAAGGTGCATCAAACTCCCCACCCCTCAGCTCTTCAAGATATTCTGTTCATGTCTGAGGAACAGGAAGTCTCCTCTGAATGAGTTTCCATACACAGGGCTTAACTCAATAGTAATGAATTCCTCTTAGAAGAAGTGATCAGTTTCAACTGGTTCTCTTGGATCTGGCTACTGCAGTGGTGATTTTCTTGCCGGTCCAAGTAGTATCAACTCCATTGTAAGAACTCGATCCCAATCCAGCCCTGGCATAAAATGGCATAGCTTCC
>NW_020681756.1:0-2407 GCF_002925995.2 Terrapene triunguis
GATTTTCCTCTTTTGATCTGTGTCTCAGACATGAGCAAAAACAGCTGATGCACGATATATTTACTCCCACAGGGCTACCGATGTGTAAGTACTCAAAGACCTCTAGAAAGGCATCGTCGAGCTGTTGAGAGATTTTCAGTAAAGAAGCAGCGTAAGCACCCCACTGCTTGTTGTTAATTTACGTAATCCCTGGTTCCTAGCCCCATTACACCCCATCCTAGACCCAGGGCCGGCTCCAGGCACCAGCCGACCAACCACGTGCTTGGGGCGGCACCTTAGAGTGAGGAGGCGCTAGGATTTTTATTTATTTATTTATTTTGGTTCGGCGGTGGGGCAATCGGGGGGCTTGGTGCTGCGCTCGGCGGGAGAGCAGGGTCTTGGCACGGCGTGTCGCTCGGAGGGTGGCGGGGGCGCATCGCTCAGAGGGGGGCGGGGGCTTCGGGCGGCGCGGCGCTGGGGGGGGGGGGGTTTGCGCGGGGCGCCGGGGGTGGAGCTTTGGGCAGCATGGCGCTCGGAGGGGCGGGGGCTTGGCGCATCACTCGGAGGGGGGGTGCGGCGCAGCGCTTGGAGGGGGCGGGGCTTCAGTCGGTGCGGCGCTGGGGGGACGGGGGCTTGCTCGGGGGGTGGGGCTTCGGGCAGCGTGGTGCTGGGGGGGGGCGGGGATTTCGGCGGCGCTGGTGGGGGCGGGTTCAGCTGTGCGTCGCTCACGGGGGGGGGTACGGCGGGGCGGCGCTCTTCTTTTTTGCCTGGGGTGGCAAAAAAGTTAGAGCTGGCCTTGCCTCGACCATCGCTTCTTAATCATTCATTTACCTGAGCAACGTCTTTTCTGTTCACCTTGTCTGCTGGTGACTCCTCCAAGCCATGATCACCTTCCACCTCTAGGGGGTTGAACAATGAGAGGCCGTCACACTCATCGGGGTGCCTCACAAGGGTTTTGGCGTTGGATTCCAACGTATCCATCAACGGTTGAGTCAAAGGGTCCTCCTTGGAACTGTCACTGATGTAACACTTTCTCCACACACGTCCAAAGGTGCTCGGGTCTACAACAAAGTCCGAAGTTCTCACGGGGGTGGTAAAGGAGTCCACGTTTCCTCTCAGCAGCCTTTCCACAATTTCTAAAACATGTGTCCTTGGTAAGAGATGGCCTCTTCTGCCTGGAGCTGGGACATATGGGGTAATGGTGCTGCACTCTGACTGGCAGAGGGTGTTGGGAGGAGTTCTTAGAGGGGTAACACAACCCACTTCCGAACAGGTCACCCCGCCCCAGGACTCACCCTAATTGGTCAAATCTCCTCTCTGGGAGGTCCTATCAGGGCAAAACCCATCCTGATTGGTAGAGGGAAGTGGGAGGAGTTCTTAAAGCCACTTCCAGATGGCTCACACCATCCCAGAACTTGCCCTGATTGGTCAAATCTTCTCTCGGGGTGGTCCCCAGCAGATGAAACCCCTCCTGATTGGTAGAGGACGGTGGGAGGAGTTCTTAGAGGGGTCATATAAGGCACCTTGCTTCTAGTCATGTGGCCGCCTCGACCCCGGAAGTAATACCCTCTGGGGCGGGACTTCCTGTGACAGGTGGGCGGGGTTTGAGGGGTCAAGGGGCGGGGATTATGGGGTCAAGGGGCGTGGTTAAGGTTGGATTGACGGTAGGACCCTTATGTTACTAGCCTGCATGTAGTGACTCAGTGTGGCTCCCCTCCTGCCCAGCAGAGGGAGAGCCCTTACAGACACCTAAGTGGGCGGAGTCACCGACGCCTGTTCCCGCCCCCCGGAAGTCAAGGGGCGGTACGGGAAGTATAAAAGCAGGCCGCCAGAGCTCAGTGAGGCCCCAGCCACCGCAGGGAGCAGACGTGCGTCCGGGAGCTCCCGGCCGGGAGACCTCCGAGGCCGTTGCCCTAACTGGCCGGAGCTACCCCGAGCCCGCTACGAGGAGGAGCCGCCGGAGCCCGTCCGCTCCCGTCATTGGCAGGAGCCGTCGGACCTACCCCGCGCCACCTACGAAGGCGAGGAGCCCCCAGAGCCCCTCCGCCCCTGCTGTTACCCGGAGGAGCCGCCGGAGACTCAGTGGCCAGATTTCCCCGAGGAGCTGCCAGACCTGCCCCCAAGTCCCGGACCAGAGGAACCGATGTTGCTGGACTGGCCCGAGCCCGGCGTCACCAACGAGATAGGCCCCGAGGGGAAACACGGAAGTAGCCCGGGGGTAGCCGACCCCGGTCAGGCTGCAGATGCATGTGAGCCGATGTCAGTGTGTTTCGGGCGGGATACCCCACTGACCAGCAGCGGTGATAGCCGCTGCTAGGGCCCCGGGCTGGGACGCAGTGGAGTGGGTGGTCCTGCGTCCCCCCCGCCACCCCCGCTCACGAGTGGCAGGCTTCCCCCTCACCCAACGCTCAGGTGTAGGAGCCTGCGC
>NW_020681757.1:0-2385 GCF_002925995.2 Terrapene triunguis
GAGACCTGAAAGGGGAGTGTAATGGTGGTTGTATGTAATTTATGCCATGTTCTCTTACAGGAGCATGGCTCAAGTATATGCATAGTCAACTGGATATTAGTGTAAACATAGTGTTTGCATATTCACCCATTTGTAACACCATCCCCTCCTCCGCCAGCTGAAGTAACTGTCTGTTTTAACTTGTAACTTACCAAAAAAAATCTACAGACATTTGCATGGGGAGAGGATGCAGGTCCTGTAAGGATGACGGGAAGCTTGTAGGATGATCAAGCTCTCTGGAGTCATGGAACATTGGCCAGGCCAAGCACTTCAGCTTCCCGTGGAGGGATTCCTGGGGGTCAGAGTGTATCACCGGGAGCCTGAGTTAAGGGAAAGTTAATCGAGCCCGGTTCTGATCAAAATTGCACATGGAAATCTGGAGTGACGTGGTTGAAGTCAATTTTATTGAATTAAGAACCTGGACCGAAGTATTTATCCCATGTATTGGAAACAGGCAGTGGCATAATTTGAACTCTCAGGACTGTAGCAAATAAAGAATATATATAATGAGGCAATGAATCACATTTATATATAGCTTCAGTGCAGGACAGATAAATGCAATAACTGTTTTCACCACGCACTTGCCATGTGTTTATACACCCGTCATGGTACAATGGACAACACTCGGATGTGGAGGGCCAGAAAGGGTGTCTGTCTGAAGGTCGCAATTGTAAAATCATTCAGTGCTCACGTAGCCTGTGGATCTCCCAGCAACAATATATCAAAGGGGCCAAGAGCTTAGCAGGATTCAAAGAGGGACAGGATGTTTATATGGGTAACCAGAAAATCAAATTAAAGTGAGGATTTTTTAAAAAAGAGTCTTGGAAGGACTCTATATTTTCTTGATTCACACAACAAAATATGTCTTACTAGTGGGTGTCAGGGGGAAACTTTCCCTAGGAGCAGTTTATTCATAGCTGCCTATTGCAGGACTTCTTCCACCTTCCGCTGCAGCATCTGGAACTGGCCACTGGATAGTGGCTAGATGGACTGCAGGTCTGATCCAGTCCGGCAGTGCCTATCTTCCTATCCTTGGATCCAAGAATATGTTTTTGCTGATCTTCATTGAGCTCCTTGGAGTCTCTATATTTGCACTGATAGCAGAAAGATGTCTCATTAAATATCATGTAGTCTCCTGTTCTTTTTCGTTTCAGGAAGGAAAGTTCAAAAGTCCCCGGATCTGCCCAGTACATTATGTCAGGTGTCAATGACACCAACTTCAACTCTGCAGTGTTCCTTCTCACCGGGATACCTGGGCAGGAAGACGTCTACCTGTGGATCTCTATCCCCTTCTGCTTAATGTATGTTATTTCGATAGTAGGAAATTCAGTCATTCTGTTCATTATAAAAACAGATTCAAGCCTCCATGAGCCCATGTACATTTTCCTTTCCATGTTGGTCATCACAGACCTTGGCTTATCACTATCCACCATGCCAACGATACTGGGCATATACTTGTTCAACTCTAGGGAGATCAGCCTCAATGCCTGTATTGTCCAGCTGTTCTTCATCCACTCGTTTGCAAAATTTGAATCCTCCGTGCTGTTGTTGATGGCCTTTGACCGCTTCATCGCAATCTGTAACCCACTGAGGTATGCCTCCATCTTAACCCCACCGAGAATAGCCAAGATGGGACTGGTGTTTGTGCTCAGAGTGGTGTCCACTTCATTCCCATACCCCTTTCTCCTGAAACGGTTCCGATACTGTCGAGACAATGTCCTCTCCCATTCCTACTGCGTGCACCAGGACGTCATGAAGATGGCTTGTTCGGATATCACAGTCAACAGCATCTATGGCTTGTGTACCACACTCTTAACGGTGGGGTTGGACTCGCTGCTCATCTTCCTCTCTTATGTGATGATCCTCAAAACAGTGCTGAGCATCGCATCCCACGAGGAGTGCCTGAAGGCCCTGAACACCTGCGTCTCCCACCTCTGTGCCATCCTGCTTTTCTACACACCAGAAATTGGCCTGGCTATGATACACAGATTTGGTAACAGCTCTTCTCACTTGCTTCAAATGGTCCTGGGCTATTTCTACCTGCTGGCCCCACCCCTGATAAATCCAATCGTGTACAGTGTGAAAAGCAAACACCTTCGTGAGAGGATAATCAGGGCATTTGTCAAGTGAAGTGTCAGTTCATCACCCGTCTCCAGGGCTGGAGACACGGGAGACAAAAAACACAGTCACCTATTATCAGGGGGTAGCCATCACCTATTCAATCCTGGATCCTCTTCCCCTGAGGTCTGTGGAAGCAGAAAAAGAACTGTCAGAAAAGAACTGCTATGCATGACAGTTTGTTAGCAAGAGTCAGGCTAACTGTAACCCTGATAACGCGAGATTTGT
>NW_020681757.1:2395-3305 GCF_002925995.2 Terrapene triunguis
TATTTCTGTAATGAAAGGTATAAATGCTTGCTGTAATTAGTTACCAGGGGGAGACCTGCTTAGCTCTCTCCCTCTGCACAATTGTGAGAGTTAATAAAGCTTCTGACTTGCTGTACCCAAACAAAAGAGTGAGAACTCAGTTTTTCTCAGACAGGTCCCTCCCTCTGTCCTATCTCCAGGCTGGAAGCCAGAGCCAGGCTGTGGTAAGAGCTGCCCAGAGAGCCAGAGCCATTGTGAGGAGCCCCAGACCCTCCACATTTTAGGCCCCTCCCCCAGGATGTACAACCCAGGGAAAGTGGAGAGTCCAGGCTTCCCCACAGCAACCTGTGCTCCTGGGGCAGCTCTTACCATGGCCCGACTCTGGTCTGGCTGGGAGGCGGAGCATCGGGGGAAGTGGAGGAGCAGGGGGCAGGGCTTAGTGGAAAGAGATGGGGCAGGGGGTGGGGATTCAGGGGAAAAAGAGGAATAGGGATGTGGGAAGTTTAAACCAGTGCTGGCCCCAGCTAGCAGGGTGGTGGGGGGCTCCTGAGTAAAGGAGGAGGATCGGGCTGGGGGTTAGGAGACCTTGTGTTTTGGAGAAGACTGGTATTAATGCGACCGCACAGAGAGGGCTCCTTTTTTAGGTATCCCAGGCTGAGAGTTAGTCATGGCAAGGACCTTAGAGGGAAGGGCAGGGCACCTGCAGGACTACCTCAGGTCCCAAGGGGACACTCTGGGGTGGCCCCTGTCCGCAGGGACTTGGCTAGACTGTGCCATGCTCTTGGAAGCCGTTACTAATGGGCAGAGGTCAGCCCAGCCCCCAGGCTGCTCTAAACTCCGCTCAGGCAGGGGGGAGAACAGGCCAGCGAATCAAACCCCTGGAACTGGCTCCTTGCCATCCCCGCTCTCTGCAGCACACGGGGGAGCTCTG
>NW_020681758.1:0-1825 GCF_002925995.2 Terrapene triunguis
GATTAACAAAATCGATTTTGACGTTACTCCGTTCGTCGAGGTGGAGTACAGAAATCGATTTAAAGGGCCCTTTAATTCGAATTAACTGGCTCTGTAGTGTGGACGGGTGAAGGGTTAATTCGGATTAACGCTGCTAAATCCGAATTAAAGTCCTAGTGTAGACCAGGCCTTTGGCTGGTGTTGGGTACAAATGACCTTAGTACTGAATGCGGGGTAGTGAAATAGGGTTACCAATGTTGTATTTATTGTAGGAACACAGGAAAGCAGGACTGTGCTTAACCTATCCCAAATGACGGGACCACCCTCAGTTGAAAGAACGTCGTTAAGCCAGGGGCTCGAATGTCAGAGCCCTGTGAAAGTAAGAGTGGTGGGGGTAGGTATACCAGCCAGGGGGCTGTACATCTTCAAGGGTTCTCCTTAGACTGGTTTAGCCTGTTCCTCCCCACTGGTCAAAGAACAGAGCCACATAAGCTTCATTTGGAGTCTCTTTTGTTATTTTAATTGCTTCACCAGGGCTGAAACCACTTGTGGTAGGGCTGTGTTTCTGCCCTGCCTCCCCAGAGCTGGAATCACTTGAGATGGGGCAGTGTCTCTGCCCAGCCAGCAAAGAGCTGAACATCACTAAGAGACGGATGTGCAGAGGTCACAGCAGAGAGGCAGGTGGCTGGTGAATGAGTGGCTGCTGTGGTGAAGAGGCGTGATGAGAGCAGTGAGTAGGAGACCAGCAGGGTGGCTGTGGAGAGGCGCAGCGAGAGCAGGCAGCCGGCAGGAGTGGCCAGTGAGCGCCCTGCAGGGTGACCAGCAGAGAGGGGCAGCAAGCGAGTGCCCGAGCAGCGGCGTGAATAAGGTACCTCTTTACCCCAGGGGGGGGGTGAACTCTGCAGCTGCACCTCTGAACTCTGGGTCTGCACTGACCAAGGACAGCGACTGAGAGTGGGGGGGCAGAGAAGGGACGGGCATGTGAAAGGGACTTTTGGTTGCTGGACTTAAGAACCTGAGGGGAAAAGGGCACTGCCCAACCTACTCGGGGGTGGGTCTTTTACTCATGGTTTACGTTTATTAACCCTGTTTGTGATGCTTTCCCAAATTAGCGCCAAGTTACTTCCCTCCTTTCATTAAACATTTCTCTTCTACACTCAGACTCTGCTTGCGAGTGGGGCAGTATTGCCTCTCAGAGGTGCCCAGGGGTGGTGTGTAAATTTCCCAGGTTACTGGGTGGGGGCTCGAGCCGGTTCTGTGCTGTATCGATGGACAGGGACCCCTAGACATTGAACCCAGCCCTGGTTGCTGCTGGCTCCACCTGGCAGAAGGGTTACAGAAGGAAGAGGGTGTGGCACCGTCTGGGTTATTTTCTGGGGCAGCAGCAGTTATCCGGTCACCTAAGTACTCTGCAGCTGTGCACCAAGGAATCTGCCAGACGAAGCCACCTTCTGCGATACCCTCCGATCAAGACGAAGACAAGGTCCACCTGCTTGAAACTGATCACGGCACCTCTTCCCGCAAAGATCAAATCAAAAGCCAAAACCCCAGTGTGCTCCAGTCTGGGATTTCCTAGTCAGCAGCCATAAATCATCTGTACCAGTGGGCTAATAAGCACATACCCTCTGGCCTTCTGCTGCAAGGATATAAATCTTCCTTGCTACATACATTATCTTAGGCCTGGTCCACACTAGGACTTTAATTCGGATTTAGCAGCGTTAATCCGAATTAACCCTTCACCCGTCCACACTACGGAGCCTGTTAATTCGAATTAAAGGGCCCTTTAAATCGATTTCTGAACTCCACCTCGACGAACGGAGTAACGTCAAAATCGATTTTGTTAATC
>NW_020681759.1:0-469 GCF_002925995.2 Terrapene triunguis
CAAGCTTTCAAGCTTACACTGAGCTCTTCTTTAGGCCTAGGAAAGAGCATGTTCCCCAGAGCTGAGTTGTGTGTAACTCTCTAACAACAGGAGCTGGGCCAGCAGAAGATATTGCCTTACCCATGTAGTCTATCTAGGAAGACTGTTATCTTGAATTTTGGGTGGAAAAACACCTCAACCACCCACTACAACCCTCAAAATAAACCCACCAAATCATTTCTGTTTGTCAGGAAAAAATACAAGCCCATTTGAAGACTCTGAAGGAAGAGAGAGAAAAGCTGCTGGGATTTAAAGTGACTGGAGAGAAGAGAAACCAGGAGTATCTGGTAGGTGCCTATTGTTCTTTGCCTGCTGGGACATTGAGGTGGGAGGGATGTTTATTGGTAGATTTGTGTGTGTTTCTCCATGATCATGGGTTACTCTGTGTGTGTGTGTGTGTGTGTGTGTGTGTGTGTGTGTGTGTGTGTGT
>NW_020681759.1:479-8737 GCF_002925995.2 Terrapene triunguis
TGTGTGTGTGTGTGTGTGTGTGTGTGTGTGTGTGTGTGTGTGTGTGTACAGGTGTGCATATCACAAATGTTCTCTCCCTGGAGAAGGACAACAGCATCTTCTGCAGGATTTATGATGCATTTTAATTAATGAGTTAATTACTACCCCTGGTGGCTTTCACAACATTTCTCCCAAACTGCACTGATTATATCCCAATAGACATGGAGACAGCCCTTTCAGAGAGACTGGGGCCAAATGGGAAGCTGTAAGAAAATCCTCTCCCTTGTGATCGCAATGTATAGTCAAGTGTCAGGATGTGAAGAATGGTGGGTTTTGAACCTCAGTCCACAGAGACTGTCATTACAACCCAACCGCTCTCCAGAGCCAGCAGGGGAGGGGCTAGTGGAACTCCGGCGCACCAGAGGATCTGCCTATGAAGCTCCTGATTGGAGCAGACATTCGGATGCATGAATTACTCCAGCAGGAGTCACGGGAAGTTGTCCAAACAACTGAGTGAACTCCCGATCTGCTGCTGGACTGGACCCTGACTCTGGCTTGGCCCTGGCGTTGTCCCTGACTCAGGTTTGACCTGCAGTACTGCTATCTGACTCCAGCTTGACCCTTCGCTTGGCTGCCTGACTCAGACTCCAGTCCTGACCCCCATTGCGATTCCAGACACTGATTCTGGCTCAGCCTTTGGCATGTCGGAGAATAACAGAGTTCTCACTTTTTGTTTGGGTACAGCAAGTCAGGTGCTTTTATTTTCTCTCTATCAATTGCATAGAGGGAGAGAGCTAAGCAGGTCTCTCAACAGGTAAACAATTACAGCAAGCATTTATACCTTTTGTTACAGACAATAATGAGCAACAGCTGCATTTTGTTTATACATAGGTCATTCTGATATCTTGTTTTGCTCACTAATGTAGACTCTTAGTCTACATTCCATATTATCTACACATTATCTACACAAGGTCGCAACAACTTCTCACACAGTTCTTTCCCACTCGCCTCACACATTCCTCGCTTCTACAAATCTCGCGTTATTAGGGTTACAGTTAGCCTGACTCTTGCTAACGAACTGTCATGCATTGCATCTCCTTCCTGTCAGCTCTTTCTCTGCTTCCACAACCGCACCTTTTGTACTACTAGTACAACAAACATTTTCAAATCTCTATTTGCATTAAATCTCGGAATTCAGATTCTACATCAGATGCTTCAATCTTAGGGGTTTTGATTGGATGTAATGACAATGCATGATGAGCATGGACATGAAAGGTATTACTATTATTACATCCTTTACAACAACAATAACATACTCCTGCACTAGCTAACAACAACACAAGCAATAACATTCCCATAACGATAATATGATGGGGTTGTTGTACAATCTTAGTCATATAACACAATACATCATACTTAGTACATAAGGTGGATACTCTATAAGCTGTCTGAAAGGCATACTTTTCAACTTGATATATATTTTGAAGCATGTGAATTTGCCCTTGTATTTCAGAAATTTTCTGAACCTTTGGTAATAGTGAAAGCAAATTTTGAAATCGATCAGGTACTAAACTAGTCCAGTTAAAGGGTATCTGGAACCTAAGGACTACTTGGAAAATTCTATCTGCAGGCCAGTAAATAATATGATTGCCTGCAGTGGTAATGAGATTAAAATGTATGTCTTGCAATGTGGTGGCTTTAACATACACACAGCTATCATTAGCTTGAAAAAGTAAGTGTCCTGTCAGGGTAGTTTCTTGTCCCATACTCTCCCAACAAACATTGTCATGAACAGTGACAACTTCTCCAGGCTTCAAGTTTATGTACACACTGAAGCTGTGGGGGTTGTAACGGCCAAAATGTCCATTGACTCCCTAATCCCATTCAAATGTCAGGTGTAATCCCAGGAGCACTGACTAAAATCGATTGGGCATACCAGGTAGTCTAATTTCGCAGATGTCTCAGTGAATTACCGAATCCCACATGCATCCTTCCCATGGACCCGGCAGGATTCGGTATGTGGGAGCCCACATCCCCCCAACCGGTCCATATGCTTGGAAGGAGCACTGAGAACATCCGCACTTCCACCCAGAAAGTCTCCAAGTATGTCTCCATGGCCACAGATCAGATGGTACTCCTGATGTGTCTGTAAGGGCAGTGGGCCAAGCCTGATGCTCTAGATCATTCCGAATGGCCATTAGCTGGTCATTCAGGAAATCCTGAATTTCTGAACATGCTAGATCCCACTGCAATGCCTTCCCAGCCTCAGTGATATTCAATACCATCTCTGTCAGCAACTTCTGGGTCATAGAACTAAGGGCGGAAATAACATGTAACTCACCAACTCCAGCCTGTACCTGGGTTAGTTGTGCCCCAATTTCTCATCATGTTTTTGGTTCTTAAAAATATTCCAAACTTCTGCTGCACTATTGGCCCCATCCCAAAGGGATCCGGTCAAGTCTCTCTTCTTTCTAGAGGAAATAACCCAAGCCCTCTGTTGTGCTAATCTAATGGCAGCCCCCTTTGAGCAATTTGGGTATGTAGAGGTAATCTGGAAACTGGATAAGGGTAATGAAAATTTAACAGTCCCTAGTGTAGTGTTAATCACAGTTCATTGATATCCTAATACATTTCTTTGGTGTAGTACTATACCACATTCCCAAGCATGGGTCCCACAAGTTTCTTCCTGCCAGTGTATAATTCTTTGTTTCTTCACTAGGGTCAGTTCTTAATGTCTCTTGTAGGCAGGAATCCCTGGATTTTGGTGGTTCCAATGGAGCAAGTGTTCCTTCTTCTCTTTTCCTGAAACAGTCATGGTTCAGCATCATACAGGGGAGAGGTTACTAGCCCATCACCCTGTAATGGTTTTGCTTCTTTTAGAAAAATTCAAAGGCACAGTAGGTCTGTCAGTGGACAAGGGAGAGGTTACTAGCACTTCACCTTGTCTTTTTTTCCTTTTTCCTGCTGTCCAGAAGGCACAGCAGAGCTAGAAGGAGAAATAGACTTATCAGTCGGAGAGTCCTCCCGAGGTGGAGGGGTCTTTTTACAGTGAGAAGCATGGGTCCAGGTAGGCAGTCCTTGGCACTTCACAGCAGTGTTGGTGGTTAACAGGACTTGGAAAGGGCCTTTCCAGTGTGGAGCCAAAGCAGTCTTTCGTTGATGGACTTTACGTAGACTCAGTCTCCTTGTTTCAATGAATGGCAGGGCTGCTAGGGTCTTTGGGTAGCACTTCTTTTATCTGTGAGAAAAGAAACCTAACACATTTCATTAATGCCTGGCAGTGTTTTGCAGATCTCATAGTTGCTTGGGCACATTCAGGCCCCCCTTTTCTTGGCTGTCAGCCAAGTCTTAGCTGTGGGCAGTGTCCTTGGATGAGGCCAGCGTCTTATCTTTGGACTGAGCTTGCTAGCTATTTTTTCCTCAGTTAACTCATTCTATTCTTTTTCCTTCTCCCCTTCTTGGCTTCTTTTAACCTACAAAGGAAACTTCCACTCTTCACTCATACACCTTTTCCCAACAATGAACACATACACATTGCCATTATACAGTACATTAGTCTTATTATTCAATGTATGCCATGTACACCCTTCCAGTAAAATAACTTTATTACAGAGCTTTGGAGCAACAAACCAGGACAAGCACACCCACCTTTGAGGAGTTCACTCGGTACAACCTCAGGTGTCCAATAGCTTTCCTCCCTCCCCAGCCCTCTGGCTAGAAATCTGAGGTAGCCAGAAGGATCCCATGGGCAATATGGGGAGTGGGTTAACCTTCCATGTCCTTGCTTCCAAAGACTGTTGGTATGAAAATTTTAACAATTTTTTTCAATTAAAAAAATCTGGCCAATGAAGTTTCTTTTTCTTACTTAAGCAAATGTATTAGACTTTAGTATATCACATTTTCCTGATTTATCCAAACACTTTGTATTCCAAGTTGAATAAAACAAGTATCTGCTTTTTGATTTAACCCTTCTATTTAATTTTGAACTAGACTGTCTTATGAAAATATTAAACCCAACAATTCTGGCCACAAGACAAACACCACAAGACAGGACATAGAACACAAAAATAATTCCTATTGTACCAGTAAATGCATGGTACGTTGAATGCTGTTCAGCTGGCATCCGTTTTCTCTGATGAGCTGAAAGACAAAAGAACAGAGGTCTACCCCTTCTGGGTAGTCAGTCATTGCTTAAAATATTTCCTTTATATACACATACTCTTGTTGATTTTAGACAAAACAGAGGAATTACCCCATATTTCCTTGTATTTGTTTCATAGGCAGCCCAGGTTTCAGTGGCTTCTACCTTATTAGTTAGAAAATTGCATTAATACAGATGCTTTCTGGCTTGCTTCCAGATCCAAAGCTATCCACAGCTTAAAGATTCTTACTTAAAAAGGGACACAATTAACTTTCCCAGACTTTTGATTGCCTTTTACTTCTAACTCCTGCTTTCAAACACCCAGTGATCTGAAAGAGACAACACAACCTATATTGGTAGGTTTGCATTTCTTTTACCTCTACTACAATATACACTGCACATGTTCTGGGGAAAATGCACATCCTCTCCACAATTCAATTTCCACAACACTAGCCACATCAATTTCTACACAAGGTGTAACTGTTTCTTTTGTGCTTACAAAATCTCTATGCACCCCTAGTAAAGTGACAGCTCGACCACACAGATCGAGGGGCACTGTCCTTCTCTCTCTTTTTACCAGATCTTTTATCTGCTATTTTGTTACCCAAAAACAAATTCAAATCTTGTAAAGCATTAAGTCACCTTAAGGATTAAATGCTAAATACCATATTAAACAACACTAGTTTCCTGTGTCTGGCAAAAGTATTCTCGGTTTTTGCAACTTTAAACAATACCAATTCATCTCAAACTTATAAAACACAGATCCCACAAAAACCAATAATCTATTTGTCACGGTGCCTGGTTTTCCAGTACCAGGCGCAAGGGAGTTAAGTAAGTCGGAATGTCAAAAGATCCGGATTCGGGCCAATCAGTGCCCAGGGCTGGCCAATCCTGGGTGCAAAGCTGCAACAAGCGTCTCTTCCACATTCTTTCCTGAACACCGGGTAAAGGCCATTTACTTAACATATAATTCAAAGGGCTATCCTTAGAGGGTTTTACCAGAGACCCACCCATCTGCCTGCTGACACTCTAACAGAGAATTACACAGAGAACAGAGGGAATTATGGCCTAATAGGATCCTATTACAGGAATTTCTACTAATACTGACCGCTACAGGGGACGGGACAGAAGGATCCCAATTCGACCTCAGAGCTTCATCGCACGCGCTGGCTTCCACTCTGAGGAATTACGAATGAGAGGCTCAGTTCCGTCCACACACCTAACGCCCAAATGTATAAGACAGAAATTCATTAACCGGAGTCGCCAGTAACTGTCACCGAAATATCGGGTCCACCTAGCTGAGAGCCAATAACAGCCAGACAGGGATAAGGAAGAGTTGCTTTATTCAGCAGAAGAAAGGAGAGCCTTGCACCTTGGTACAAAGACTCTGTCTTACACACATTTTACCATTCCAATTATTATCCTGGGGATTTGAAATCCCCATGCTTATAATTACTTACTCTTTTCCTTCCACTATGCCCTCAAAGTTTCCAACCTGTTTTCCAATCTCTCTATCTATTGCCTGCCCGCTTGGGCCCGATCCTGCTTTTCTCACTGAACCGTCCCTTCCATGGGCACCGGCTTTTTCACTACCAATTTAGATAGGACGGTGGGCTTCTCAACTAGCCCCCCCCTTCCTGGTCTCTTCTCTTAAACATTCTTACTCACAAGGCTACTCGAGTCCTCCCTCGTGAGGCTTGCCACTTGGGCAAAACGCATGGCCCATTGGCGTTTAACTATTCTATTTTCTCTTGTGGCAAACACACTGCTCTTACAGCATATGCAAACACAAATGGTTAAATTCTGACAAGTCCCTGAAGGACCGGTACTTGCTTAGCCAGTGCTTCCTTTTCTGCCTGGAAGTCCTGTCTCAAGGCTTGCAACTTGCCCTGGGCATAGGTTTGAGTTGCTGCCTGGTTCATGATCTGTGCTCTTAATTGCTCAATTCTAGTTATCAAGTACACAACTCTTCCCTTTTCTCCAACTTCTCTATTGCCCAGTCCTGCTACGACTGGGGTAGATCCACCTGACACCCTTCCCGGTCAATCGGGGTGGAGAGAGGAATGCTAAATCCCTCTCCGGTTCTCAGACTTACTGTGGCTGAGAGTAGGCACACTTTCATACTCACACACGTACGTCCAGACTGGCCACATCTGTGTATAACGTTGAGAGAAGGTGCTGTGCAATCTCCAACTTGCTTCCTCTCTTGGGAAGTTCTTTTACACCCTGAGGTCTCCTGGGGCGTCTTTTCAGTGATTCCAGTCCAGGCCAGCTGCCTGTGGCTTCTTCAGCGTCCCCAAACCACGCGGGCTCCAGGGTCACAAAGGCAGACTGTTGGATCTCACTGGACAGTTAAGCTTTGCAAATGTAATCTCAGCACTGTAACTTGTATTGCCTTTGGTTTGACTATGTCTATATTTTTTTCACAGCCAGCTGGGGCCGAAAGCAGTTTTTCTTTGTACTTAGCCTGGTCTGCATTGATTCTTGACCTTGAACGCAGATTAACTTTCTCTTTATCTCTGGACCAAGCTGAATTTCAAATTAACCCGTTCCTTTCCTCAATAGACAAATTGCTCCCATTGTGTGTCAGAGGCTTTTTTTGTGATTTAAAGCTCTTCTGGGATGTATGATCTTATCTAGATTGAAGGTACCTTCTAGTGGGCATTGTTTAGATGAATTTTCATGCGTGTAATGATTCCAATTCTTTAAATACCTGCAGGTTTTAGGACCATAATGTACGTACATGAAATAAGCTGGGGTACCCTTAGGGGGTGAGAGGGAATCCTTAGACTGTCCCCCACCCATTTTCCAATCACACACACAGGGAGGATGCTCTGTCCGCTCTAGCGGCACATAAACTAAGGATCTCTCCCTACAGGGTACTCACACAGGAGAGGCTAATGAGGATGGCCACAACCCTCCTACACCTCCCTTCAGCAAAGAGCGTCGGGTAGTCTCAGAGAGACGGCGCCGCTTACTCTGTTGCATCCAGTGAGATGATCAGACTGTCAGTGGCTCACACGGAGAGGAAAAGGGGAGAGAAGATGGGTTCACACACTCCTAGGCCCAGGTAGCCTCCTCGCTGGACGATGCCAGGCCGAGTTAGCCCACCGTGGGTCGGATCTCCTAAAAGATCCTCTAGTTACCGGGCTTGCGTTACAGTAGTTCTGGTCACAAGCCAAAAGACTTCGCAGAGTACTCTGGGCGTCTTCCGGTAACACTCAATTCACACTGGTGTACACACGCACGCACGCACACACGCACGCACACACACCAAGGCCTTATTCCAGGTACTATTCCCCAGTACCTCGATGCATCACTCGAGGCGGTAAAAACCCCTCCTGCTGAGGCGGTAACAACCCCTCAGCACCGGTGCATACCTATGCACCTCGCATATGCATACAGGGGGCGGCAACAATTCCCCTAAGCCGCTCAGCATCTGACCTTGCTGCACAGTCAATAAGTTCGGATGGCGTGAGCCCAACAGGGACAGACGGCCCCTCGGACAGTCCTCCTCCGACACCCCAATAGAGATTTCAAAAGGTCTCCTACCTCTATTGTGGCGCCATGGGGTTCGAAGGGGAACGATCCGTAGCAGCTGCCGGTACCTCTGCGGGCGTTGCCATCCCGGACGAGCCTCCAAATTGTCGGAGAATAACAGAGTTCTCACTTTTTGTTTGGGTACAGCAAGTCAGATGCTTTATTTTCTCTCTAGCAATTGCATAGAGAGAGAGAGAGAGCTAAGCAGGTATCTCAACAGGTAAACAATTACAGCAAGCATTTATACCTTTTGTTACAGACAATAATGAGCAACAGCTGCATTTTGTTTATACATAGGTCATTCTGATATCTTGTTTTGCTCACTAATGTAGACTCTTAGTCTACATTCCATATTATCTACACATTATCTACACAAGGTCGCAACAACTTCTCACACAGTTCTTTCCCACTCGCCTCACACATTCCTCGCTTCTACAAATCTCGCGTTATTAGGGTTACAGTTAGCCTGACTCTTGCTAACGAACTGTCATGCATTGCATCTCCTTCCTGTCAGTTCTTTCTCTGCTTCCACAGGCATGACTCCTGAGCTTGACTGTAGCCCCAACCCTTGGTGAGATCCTGACTTTGACTCCAGCTC
>NW_020681760.1:0-1014 GCF_002925995.2 Terrapene triunguis
GTGTGACGTTGTGCAGTCTATATGGTTTTATAAAAACATGATAATAAGTGAATATAATGTAACTGGGATAGTTTTATAAAAATTTGACAATAAGTGAATATAATGCAACTGGGATATGCTTCGTGCAAAAGGTCTCTTGTAAGGTATCATTACAAAGTGCATAATCTACTGAGTATGATCATCTAATTTGTATAAATGTACCACTCTTGTATCTAAAACTAGAAATATAAAATGTAACTCTGAGGGCCTATTGTAATTATGTAAAGTGTGGGCCATTAATGATGGTTTGGAATCTTGATGACTCCCATTGTCTGCAGATGGCTGTTTACCTGTGAGTCTTCCTGTATATGTGTGTGCTGGCAAGTGAGTAATGAAGTCTTGCAGTGACATGTGATCATGTCACCTGAACTGGAATCCATCTTTAACCTGGTGCTTTTCCAGTGAGGGGGGGTGGAAACCCAGAGAGATAAAGGGTTCCCGCCTTATGCAAAAGATATATAAAGGGGTGGAAGAGAAGAGAGAGAGGAGAGGAGCCATCATGGAGAAGCCCCTAGATAACACCTAAGCTGGAACAAAAGCTGTACCAGGGGAAAGAACTGTGCCCAGGCCTGGAAGGTGTCCAGTCTGAGAAAAACTTACTGAAGCATCTCTGAGGGTGAGATTATCTGTATTTAGTTTGATTAGGCATAGATTTGCGCATTTTATTTTATTTTGCTTGTGACTTACTTTGTTCTGTCTGTTACTACTTTGAACCACTTAAATCCTACTGTCTGTATTTAATAAAATCACTTTTTATTTAGCAATTTACTCAGAGTATGTATTAATACCTGGGGGAGCAAACAGCTGTGCATATCTCTCTATCAGTGTTATAGAGGGCGAACAATTTATGAGTTTGCCCTGCATAAGCTTTATGCAGGGTAAAACGGATTTATCTGGGTTTAGACCCCATTGGGAGTTGGGCATCTGAGTGCTAAAGACAAGCACACTCCTGTGAGCTGTTTTTGGGTAAACTTG
>NW_020681761.1:0-3003 GCF_002925995.2 Terrapene triunguis
AGTGCCAGCTTTGGTTTCAGGGAGCAGACACCATTATTTAGGGCCCCTAACTGCAAAATGAATGAAGTAAGGTGGACCCCTGTGCTTGTAGGGTGCCCTGCTAACTTTGGCACAGTTCCATAAAGGCAAAGGGCTTCACCCATATGGACTTGGTGCAGGATCAGGGCCTTAGAATGCAAGCTCTTTCAGCATGGGCTTCCCTTTATTATGTGTCTGTATAGCAACTAACACAATGGGCCTGCCCTTCACCGGGGCTTCCAGATGCTACTGTAATAGAAATAGTCATAATTTGCCCTGCAGGTTTTTTCTAGCAATTTAGAAGGAAAAGCAAACTTATGAGTTCATAGGCTCTGCTGTGAATTCTGCTCCATTTCAAATTCCCATCTTTGCTACTGCTATGCAACAACCTGGATTTTTTTTTCCTTTACAAGCAAAAAATATATACTTGAGAAACTTAACAATGAATCAGCTGGAAACCAAAGAATTCAGAAATTCACAGAAGTTGGATTTATAATGATCGACCTGCAGTATATTACTTTCTTGGAAGATAAATGATGATGTCAATTTCAAATGATAGCATTAAAACATCCCTGAAGGTTTAGAAAGCTGTACATTTGTAAGATGTAGAATTCTGTACAGGAATAAGAAGTGCTGTGTATTAAAATGGTTGTTTAGCTATTGTTGGTAGGTTATCAGGATTATAATGAAATACTGCTATATCATCGGAAAAGCAAAGGCTAAAAATGAAAGATGCCTGTAGGAGAGCAGATGGAAAAACAAAAGGATAATATTTGAGGGTTCATTTTCTAATCTTTGCCAAAAATGGGTTTACTGGCAAGGGATGAGAACATGGCGGACCTAGATGGGTAGGTGAGGATACAATGTGTGGCTCATCTTGTTATACCAATAAAATAAAAACCAGCAGGATCTTATTAAGAGGGATAAGGCAAAGATGCCACATTTATTGTAAATATAATGATAAAGCAAAAGATAAAAGTAAACAACGTTGTTTGACTACTTATTACTTATACACACACACACACACACACACACACACACACACACACACACACACACACACACACACAGAGAGAGAGATTCATTCACACAATCATTCATTCAAGTTCTGTATAGGTGTTATAGTTACCAGCCTAGAAGTTGCTCATGCCAAGTTACTGGCCAGGTAGCTTGGTCATGAGGATGGAGCAGAGTCTGTGTCAGATGCATCTGATGCTCCTGGAGGCTGGCAGAGAGACTCAAAGTCATCAGTCTTTAGAGTCCATTTTTATAGGAATTAATTCCTATGTTAGTTTATGGGAGCTGTTTCATCCTGCTGTTGCTGACTCAATCAGCAGATGGCACACATTCCTGTCCAAAGTGGCACATTCCTGGTGGCTCCACATTGTCCAAAGTTTGTGTTTCTCATCCTTCCAGGTGATGGGGTGGATTCCAGTTTACCCTCCGGGGGTTTCTGGTTATCCACTTGACACATTCTTCAGCCGATAGATACTTTCTTTCTAGTCTGGCACCTCCCTAACCATCCATGCATATCAAGCATTCATCAGCATACATTCCATACCTTAACCATATTTTAATTTACTGTCTCCACCACTTTCAGAGTGTGTGCTAATTCATTTGAGGCTCCCGGCCCTTTAATCACAGAGGGTGGGGGGGTCTGTCCTAGGAGCCCTGGAATGAAGTGAAAGTCACTTAACAGCTTACAGTGTTTGTTTACATTGTATCAATTACTTCAAGAACAAAGTCAGTTAACTTGTTTGTAAGTTTTACATAGTAGTAAAGTATCTTTCACAGGATAGATCTAATCAATGGTTTCTACAGACAATAGCTTACAAGTTTTAACAGAAGACCCAAGAGATTTTTGTACTTGGTGAAACTGGATTTTAAAGTGTGGGGGACAAATTATGAGGGGGTCACTGTCACTTGGGGGAATCACTGTTAGTACCTTCTTTAATATCCCTACAATCTCCTCAGCATCATTTCCCCCTCTTCCACAGACCCTATAGACATCTTCTGAGGTGTGTGTGTGTTTGGGGCCATATACTGTGGGAGGTAAGGGGACAGCCTCTTTCTTCAGCATCATTTATCCCTTACTTAGACAGTGAATTCCTGTATGTCTTCTTAGCGAGGACCTTGGGAGAATGAATTCATTCCCCCTCTGCACTATAGACCCTCCCCAACACAGGGGAGGTTCCAGTGAAGCAACTGGAGGAAGAATTTTTACATCAGCATACTCACAGGGTTGCCATGGAGCTAGAAGTCAGAGAAGCCTGTTTGGAGGTACAGAGTCTTTGGGCAGATTGTTTTATTTGCCTAGGAGTCAAAGCATAGGTGTCAGGAATCTGCTGGCTTTGTGGGACAAGCGTCCTATGACTTCAATTAGGGTACATCTATACTGCAATCACAGGGTCGGATTGCAGCTGTGGTGGACCTACCCAAGCTAGCTTTGATCTAGCTAACTCTGGTCCTGGAGCAGCTCAGCTGCAGTAGTACATGCTTCAGTGTGGGCTGCCCTGTGAGTAATTATCCAGGGTTCAACGCCACAGCTTCACTGTTTTGGAACCCAAGATATCTGTTTTTGCTTTCATCTAGCTATCTACTTGATTTGCAATCACAGCCCATGACTGTAGTATAGACATACCCCTGGAGTTGAGGGAGGAAGAGGGGAAAAAAATTCAGATTGTTCCCTGTCTACCTGAATTGCCTGTAAAGGGCTTAATCTGGGTAGATGCTAATGGATCAAAAAGTAGTCTCATTGTTTTCTAAATTATGTTTTCTCTAGCTGGGCTCACCACTATTTTTTTCCCCGTAGACAAATATTTGACTCTTAGGCTAGAGTTTGATGAGAAAAAAGGAAAATACACCTCTACCTCAATAGAACGCAGTCCTCGGGAGCCAAAAAACCTTACCGTGTTATAAGTGAAGCCATGTTATATTGAACTTGCTTTGATCTACCAGAGTGTGCAGCCCCCCCCCCCCCCCGGA
>NW_020681762.1:0-5820 GCF_002925995.2 Terrapene triunguis
AAGAAGTGAGGTTCTTACCCACGAAAGCTTATGCTCCCAATACTTCTGTTAGTCTCAAAGGTGCCACAGGACCCTCTGTTGCTAAAAACCTCTATGTTTATCCCATCTTGTGAGTCTGAGGCCAGCCAGGATGTCAGGGGGATAGACCCTCTCCTCCCCTCAGGGTCCTGCAGTCCTTCTGCAGTCCAAATCTGGTTGGACATTGAAAGAGGTTGGAGCTGATCCTGTCCTTGCATAAAAAGTCTTCTGTCCTCTGTCAGGTGGCCAACTAATCAGCTTCAGAACCCATCAGGTGGTTAAGTGGAAAGTCACAGCCTCCTTAGAGTCCAAACTGGGCTCTTCCCTTCAGCCCATCCATTTGTGGTAGCAAAATCATTGACCTGGGTGTGGACCCCTTTGAATGGAGGACAGTCACATTTGATGACTTGTGCTAGTTCTTCAGGGAGGCATCAGATTTTACAATAAAGCTGCCCTTGGCCTGTATTTGACAACTCTGAGAAGTTACAGTTCTACTCAAAATGTAAGTCACATTTTAAAAAAAAGCAGTTTGATGCAGACTTGTGCAGACATACCACTCCATCACAGAAAGCTCAGCTTTCTTGTTGCCACCATTCTCCACTGCTTGAGGATAGGGTCCCAATTCTTGATGTACCACTTGCTCTGAAAAGCATCTCAGGAAACTAGCAAACTGATGGTAGACTAGTCCAATTACAATCATGCTGTGCTTGTACCACCTCAATTTCAAGCCCTGAAGAATCCAGATTCCTGGTGATGAGCAGTCACAATATGATTTGACAAGTTTAATCCTGTGAAATTTTCCCTTGAGATCAAGTTGGTTTTTTTAAGTGACCAAACAAAGTTTGGCTTTACCTTGCAGCTATGCTAAAGAACAGCATTTATTTCCAAACACAACCATAAAATCACCTTCAGGGAAGGGCTTTCAAAGACAGTGACCACATCTTCAGTTCTTGTATGCAAACACACGGCTATTTCAACAAGATTCCATTCCATAGTTACAGTCACAGGAAACCTTTACATGGTAAATGTATTATATTGTAATCCCTTTGTGAGCTAAGCAGTTGGCCAAAATTCAGGGTCCTGTATCTTGTTTCGACTAGGAGGTGTCACCGTGCCTCAGTGGGTCACTGCTGAGGATGCCAAATTCAGAACAAACTGCTGAGAAATAGGGCAGACTCACCCCAAACTGCTGGTTATTCTATCATTAGATTATACCAAGCCAGTAACAAAAAGTAAACCTCTGTCTCACCACATCAGTTAATAAGTCAAAGCTGCAATCTCCGGCATTCCAGCCATTGTCTCACCACCCCAACGCTGGACTCCATGATGAAATTGGTTTTCGGTAACCAGTCATCGAACATAGGGTACTTGTAATCCCAAGAGATCAGCCACATAGCCAGGTCAATATATAACTCAGATCTTATCCAATAATCACGCCGCTGCCAATCCTTTAGTAATTAAAATCTAAAGGTTTAATTATAAAATGCAAGAAGAAGGGAGTTAATAATGGTTAATAGATCACATACAAATAATTGAAAGTCCTTATATCAGGTTTGTAGTAGTGATGGAATAAACTGCAGGCTTGTAAAGTCTCTCTGGTATCTTCCAAAAGCCCCCGCAGGGGCCCCAATGAGAATGTCGGAGGCTCCCTCCGCCTCCGCCTTCACCTGCCCCCATCCCCCGGCGCCTCTGCACGCCGTGTCCAGGAGCGGCCCTGGACAGCGCTGCAGCGGCGAGGCTCGGGAGGCGCCTGAGGTCCTCCCGCTCGGAGCCGCGTGGTAAGGGGGCAGGGCTGCAAGCTCCGGCGGGACGAGCGGCAGGAGCTCCTGAATGCGGCTCGCTGAGGCTCTGGGAGAGGGGGGAGGCCGGGGTAAGCGGCATGGTAAGCCCCTCTGAGCCGGGCACCCCAGACCCCATCCCCCCCCAGCCCTGACCCCCAGCTCCGAGCCCAGCCCCTCTAAGCCGGGCACCCCCCGACCCCATCCCCCGCCGCCCTGACTCCCAACTCCGAGCCCAGCCCCTCTGAACCGGACACCCAACCCCATCCCCCCACAGCCCTGACCCCTAGCTCCGAGCCCAGCCCCTCTGAACCGGGCACCCCCCGACCCCATCCCCCGCCGCCCTGACCCCCAGCTCCCAGCCCAGCCCCTCTGAACCGGACACCCAACCCCATCCCCCCACAGCCCTGACCCCCAGCTCCCAGCCCAGCCCCTCTGAGCCAGGCAACCCCCAACCCAGAGCCCAGCTCCCCACCCAGCCCTGGGCAACAGTAGCACCACCCCCAGGCAACGACAGCCCATTGGCACCAACCATCACGATCACCCAGCGACAGCCCATTATGTAATTGCAAATGTATACATACCATTAAAGCATTTAATGTTTTTAAATAATGTATTTCGTGTATTTTCAAATTATTAAAAATTAATTTTTGAATGTATTTCACTGGTTATTTTTTACATTTCCAAATAACATGTTACTATAGTATTGCAACATTTTTTTATGGAAGGGGCCCCCAAAATTGCTTTGCCCCAGGCCCCCTGAATCCTCTGGGCAGCCCTGGCCCATGTTCTTGCTAAGACATGCACAGGAAGGCTTATTGAGTGGGATGAGTTTCTTCTATGGCCCATTGTTAGAGTGAAGTGTCCTTAATGGGCCATCAACACATAGCTGTCTGGTTCTGATGTAAACTTTACCTGGCAGGTGTTACCCAGGAACACAACACAATATGATGCCAGTACATAGCCAATATTCATAACTTCATATACAAAAATTATATGCATACAAGATAATCAATCATAAATCTCTTCCATTGACACCTTACATGATACTTGGTACAAGATTTGTTGCAATTGTATAACAGTGGCAATAGCAATGATATAAATGGTCATATTCAATCATACAGCATCCCAGGAGGAGAAATTGATGATGGAGCCAGGTATTTCTCTGATGCAAATCCTGTTGATTTACAAGGAACATGCAAAATCCTGTTTCCCTGAACACAGCAGGAATCAGACAGCAAGGGAGTTTCTTTGCTCCCAGTTCCAAGCCTCTTTCAGCCAGCATTCAGCCAAAAACTCTCTCTCTCAGCTCTTCTCAGGACCATGTGCACAGGCTGTTCAGGCTGTGACCTTGGTTTTCTGATCACACACGTCTCCTAAAACACACACTGAAACCTCTCCATACACATTCCTTTGTTTTGGGCAGCGATATGTGCCTGGGGTTTGGGTGGAGTGTCCTAGTGTTTCAGCTATCTGGTTCCATAAAAGGAGCGTAATTTCTTACATTTATCCCAAATGAAGGGCAGATGTTAAACCTTTTGAAACTGGTGGGTGTAACCCAACTCATAACAGTATTAAGCTGAACTTTTTTGACTGCATAGAATTGAAGGATTGGGATTCTGGGTACAGTAAAGTTTGGGATATCCTAAAAATCAGAAAAGAGAACATACAGAACCCATCAAATGGGCAAGGGACTATTTCCCTATATGCACTCCATTAATTGAATATATTACAGATAATTCTTCCTCCTCAAAATCCTCAATTCCTTTGGGCACAATCCTTATTTTAAGCTTTCATTGAAGTTGAGATATTTCAATGTGTGAGGACTGCAGGATTTGTCCGCCTTGGTTGGTGATCTTAAGTAAGCAATATATTTAATACATTTATTGAATTCTGTAGGCAGTGTACTATGAAGAACAATCACAACACTCTAATAGTCTCTTCTTCGTGCACATAATCATCAATATTTAGATGCATCCTTATGTCCATTTCACTATACTTCTGTGGGAAACATAAAAAGCAAGGGAACTTTATTTTAAAAAATAGGACCTGATTCTGATCTCACAGTCTGGAGTGGAGTTATCCTGGTATCAGATGACAGCCAAACCTAGAGTGACCAAAAAAGATGCTCATCGCAAGAAGCCAGTATTGGGAAGGAGTAACTAGGGAATAACTTATTGAGATAGGGAGGCACCCATCTCTGGGTAGATTCAGATTTCATACCAGATTTTCATTTGAATCAGTAATTACTTAAGTTCTTTGAGTAAAAGGCCCAGGAGTTGAAAGGGTTTTGTTCAACACACCTACATTTATGTTGGCTGATCCGTTCCTGCTTAAAGGAAGACAAGGAAAACTATGCAACTAAGAATTCTGTTATATTGTCTGTTTCAATTGTGGATTTTTAACAACACATTTTTATGGCATTTTGTCTTGTCTCACTCCCCTCCCCGGGGATAATTAAATGCTTCTCGAGGACCATGTTGTAAATTAGATTTTGGATTGAGCCATTCTCTGCTATAAAAACAGGAATTAATCTCATTTGTGCAAACAGCTAATATGTGTTATACCATCTTTGGAAGATACACAGCCTGAAGGAAGCCATTGCATTCTTCACAACACTTTTCTCAAAACTAATCTAAAGGGTTTTGACAACAATAATCTTAGAAAACAAATTAGTAACAAAAAAAGAACTTTAAATAATAAACCCACACATGGTAGGCCTGATAATATAAATTTGGTCTTGTGAATCATTGGTATTACAGAGGGACCATAATACAGTAGCATATTGTGATGCACACTGCAGCAGTCTGCACAGCTGACAGAGGGGTGGGAGGACAAGTTCACTACAACAGGGACAGACAGTTCTAAAACCACCTTTTCAGTGCAGTAATAAACATTCTATATGCAAATTATCTCAAGTCAATGTCCAGATAGTTATTCCTTATTGCTGTATCTTTGCTAAGAGAAATTGAAAGCACTTTTATGACATGCTTAATAAAAGGCTGCTCACACTGAAGAATGTTATCTTCCAATATATTAAAAGTATTCTTTTAGGGGCTCCATTATGCATCACTAATTAACCCTTTTTTATATTTTAGTATGAGAGGTTGACTGTTCAAAGAGATTCTTACAAAATTCCTTTAGAAAAGCTATGTGAATGGCTTCCACCAAACTGGAGACAATGCTTCCATTGTTCTCAAAAGTGAATTGATTCAAGCACAGTCTCAGAAGGCCTAATGAAAAATAAAACCAATATTATTTTTGCAAATTCAACTCTCTCTGGTTCAGGAAGAGGCTCTCTTTTGTATTAAAAAGGATGCTGAACTTTGCGCACTATGCCAGGTACTGCTATTATGTTAAACTGTTTTGCCAACTTAGTGTGTGGAAATTTAAATTTAACTAGCTAATTTAATTAAAGAGAGGAACAAAACATTTTTCATTCTGTTTAAAGAGAAATTAGCATAGGGGCATATGTGAGAAGGGAGATGAGAGTGTGACGCTGGGTTGAACGGATGGAGGTATTAAATACTTAGCCATGCCTTTTAGAATCCGCTTTCCCCCTCCTCCCTTAATCCTAGTGCTCTTAAGGCCATGTGGCCACTGTTCTTGGCAGCACTTGATTTGTCTCCTCCCCTTGTTCTTTTCCGCTCCAGACAGCTTTCCAAGCTACAGTAGATAGAGACTCCGTGATCTCATGCCTCCGCCTTTCCCTCCATCTTCATTGCTGCCACCTCGCTATTCTGCTTAACACTTTGCCTTCAAATAGAGGGCCGCCTCTGAGGAGCGCATGCAACTCCCATTGATTTAGGTGGGAGCTGAGCATACTCACTTGCCAAGCATGATCAGTACCTCACTGTATTAGGCCCAGAGTAGATACCTCTCTGCTCTACACAACTCTGCAACATTGCAGAGATGTGACGCTGACTGGACTTTGACTGTTCCAACAAAGAAATATTTTAAAAACCTTGAAAATGCAGAAAGAACAGGAGTACTTGTGGCACCTTAGAGACTAACAAATTTATTA
>NW_020681763.1:0-2427 GCF_002925995.2 Terrapene triunguis
CCCCTGTGTGTTTATGACCTGCTTGGATTTGGGACATTGAGTCTCTCTTTCCATTGATAAACTGATACAATGTGACTGAAATTAAACCAATTCCCAGCAGAGAAAACATCACATCACTGCATTGGCTGGGAATCAAACCCAGGTCAATTTCTTGGAAGGTAGCTACGCTCACCACTATACCACCAATGCATCTGACAAAAATACCTCTCCTATGTGCCAATTATGCTCGCCAAATGATTCACTCCCAGTCCCAGAGAGCTCATACCCCCTGGGACTCTGGCACTCCCCAGCAGTAGTGAAAGGAGAAATCCCCAGCTCTGCACGTAGCTCCAGGCTGATTCATCAGGGATGGGGATAATTGACTTCTTTGCTGCTGAGAATGGAGCTCAGGCAGTTTTCTGGGAATGAAGATTCCCACCCTGACCCAGCTGCTCCATTGCCCCCAGGACCCTGCAGGCTTAGACTGTCCCTGAGGACAGGCAGCTGCTCAGTGAGCTTTCCTGGTGTCGCTGGCAGTGCAGGAATATCCCACTCTAAGGGCCTGAGTTTGGCCATCAGGAAAGGCAGCAGCTTTGCTCCTTCCTTCTAAACAGAGCTCCAAGGCCGTGGTTCTCAGCCAGGGGTCCGGAGCCCCCTGGGAAGCAGCCAGCAGGTTTCAGGGGCGGTCTGCCAAAATAACCCAGAAAGCAGGGCCAGTATTAGACTCGCTGGGGCTCAGGGCAGAAATCTGAGTCCTACCACCTGGGACTGAAGCCGGAGCAACTTAACTTCATGGGGGCCCCTGTGTTGTGGGGCCCTGCACAATTGCTCTGCTGGCTACCTCCTAACGACAGCCCTGGCTTTTGATCTACTGGACATGCGGAAAAACAGTTGTTGTCACATGGGTGGGCTGTGGAGGTTTTATATCATGTTGGGGGGGACACAGAAAGAAAAAGGTCGGGAACCCCTGCTCCAGGGAATCCCGGAGAATAAAGACCCAATCCGACTCAGTGCTGCCAATGCCAATGATTTTGCCTTGAGTCTCATGAGAGTTATTGTTTTCCTTGAAGTCCCAGCTCCTGGAGTCAAGTGGAGATGTGATGATTTTAGCCTTTGCTCTTAAGGAAACAGTACATTTCTAGCCCTTATGGCTGTGGAGAAAAATTCAAAATGTGACCCCAGTGCGCCCTAAAGGCTCATCAAGCAGAAGGCAAATAAAAAGATTCCCAAATTTATTATTTTTACACAACCTCATGATTTTAAAGCCAATCTCATGATTTTTGGTGAGCCTGACTCAGGAGTTTTGAACGTTTGGGGTTGGCCGTTCTGCAGACTGAGAGCTGGGCACAGTCCTTCACATCCAGCGCACCCAGAATTTTCTAAAGCATTAACTCTTTCTTCTCCTTCATGCCAGTTTAATGCAGCTGGGAATCCCCATTCCTAGATGTGCTTTTCTACAGACAGTGAATTCCCCACAGGGCTGAGTCCCCACAGGGCTGTTCCGGGGGCTCCAGTCCCCCACTGCAGGACAGATGGGGCAGTAACCTCACATCACCCCTTTGTGACTCCCAGGGACCCTGCAGGGACAGCAGCCTCATGCTGGGCTCTAGGGTCCCCCAAAGCACCTGGGGGGAGGGGTCAGTTCAACCTCCCATGTCAGGGGGCTCCTGCTGCCTGGAGGTGACCATATCCTCACAGCCCCTCCCCCTCACAGAGACACTCCATAGCCCTCCCCCCTCACAGCCCCTCCCCCTCACACTGACATTCCCATGGACCCTCCCTCTTACAGCCCCTCCCCCTCACAGAGACACTCCATAGCCCTCCCCCTTACAGCCCCACCCCCTCACACTGACACCCCCATGAACCCCCCCTCACAGCCCCTCACACTGAGACCTCCAGGGACCCTCCCCCTTACAGCCCATCCCCTCACACTGACATTCCCATGGACCCTCCCTCTTACAGCCCCTCCCCCTCACAGAGACACTCCATAGCCCTCCCCCTTACAGCCCCTCCCCTCACACTGACACCCCCATGGACCCTCCCCCTTACAGCCCCTCCCTTCACACATAGAGGGACTTGTTTGCTGGAGCCTGACATTACAAACCCAGGGGTGAGTTTTCTGAGGATTTACTCACTGAGGGCTGGGCTCAGGCAGCCAATTTCACACCCCAGGCCCCCAGTGTCTCCACTGACCATATTTACCAGTGACACTGAGCGTGGGCGGTGGGTATAAGAGGATCAGGGAGGCTGAGCCTCCCGAAGTGGGGCAAGAAATGCTGGATGTGACGCACCTCCCTTTGGAGGGGGGCTGGGCTGCTGCCTTTAGAGTGCCACCGACAGAACCTCCCAAGGAGTGGGGGAGCCACCAGTACTTAGCCCATGGCCCCGCCTGTGCTCTGCTCCCATGCCCTGCCCCTGCTCAGACTCTTCCCCTGAGGACCCTCCCAG
>NW_020681764.1:0-3477 GCF_002925995.2 Terrapene triunguis
TCTACATGAATACCTGGTTGGGGCAAACTGGGATGTACATTTACCCCTCACTAGCCTGCTGCACACTGAGTGTCTGTGTGGACCCTGCTGCTGCGCACTAACATTTCCCTAATGCTGTGAAACAGGAGTAGATCAAAGCACACTAGGAAACTATTAGTGCACGGCAGCATGGTCCACATGGACTCTTGGTGCATGGCAGACCAGGGCAGGGTAGATTTACACCTCAGCTTGCCACAAACTAAATGTTCATGTAGATCTGCTCTCAGTCTCCACCACCCCACCCTGACTGCTTATTCCAGTCTCTTTGCCCAGTTAGTTTTAGACTCTACCCACACTCTGGCTCCTTATCTGGTCTGTCTCTCCTCACCCACCCCCAGTTCCTCCCCACTGGTTCCCAGTCCCAGCCTCCTTGTCCAGTCAGTCCCAGTCTCCCCCAGCTCCCAGCCTCCTTGTTCAGCAAGTCATAGTTTCTATCCCCCGACTCTTGTTCTATATACCCCGCCTAGCCAGTAATAGTCTATTCCTCCTCCCTCCTCCCAGGCCTAGTCTCCTTGCCCAGCCAGTTCCTATCTCCCCCTTCTCTCCCAGTCCCAGTTTCTCGCTTCCCACCAGTATCCAGTCTCAGAATGTCTGTCTGTCCCCCGGCCACTCCACAGGCTCCTTGTCCCAATCTACTCTCCTCCTCTCATCCCGGTCTGATTCTTGTGCCTTCTACATTCAATTCAGGTGGTTTCCTTTCTGCACTGCCTGGGCCCAATAGGAGAAGACAGTCTCCCTGGGACAGAGTGCCAGGAGTGAACAGATGACCCTGCACTCGGATTGTGATGCTGGCAGACCAGGTGCCAGCTCATGCCAAAGCCCGAGGTCTGACTGAATGCTTACAAATGCACAGCCTGGCCAATTCGCGTGTGTATTAGTATTGGTCAAAGTGATTATTAAATGTGTAAACGTATAAGAGTGTTTAATCTTTAAGAAAACTAACTGGATGTTATTTGCATTGTTCTCACTTATCTGTATCCCGTTATAATGCAATAGCAAACGTTTACACTGTGTATAGCCCTGTAACTAAATAACCTATCAAAGGAGAAAGAAGCCTTGTGGAATGCAAATGAAGAACGTTCACAGAAAAGTGCTAATTTCAAAGCAAGTGGTCATTGTGTGTGATGATCGGAGGCAAACACTCTAAATGCATTCCTCACTCTGTCATCAAAGGAAGAGTCCACGTGGGTAGTGACCCTGTTGTTTTGTTTTCTGTGAGAAGCAGCTGTAAGTCTGGATTCAGGGTAAGATCCTTCATCTCTGGACTGTCTGGATTCTAATAGGGTGGAATAAGTGAATGAAAAGATGGAGATCCTCAGAGTTATTCTGGGGAGCCCTGAGAGACTTTAGGGAAACTGGCAGATGACTACATCTCTACTACCATTTGGAATTATAGACTGTGACTCACCTGCACATATATTTTACCTGCTCTAACCTCTCAATAATTGTTATTTCCTTTTCTTAGCTAATAAATCTTTAGTTTACTATAGAATTGGCTACCAGTGTTGTCTTTGGTGTAAGATCTAGGGCACCAACTGATCTAGGGTAAGTGACCGGTTTCTTGGCACTGGGAGCAAACTGAATGTGGTGTGATTTTTGGTGTTAAGTAACCATTTTATCGCACAGTCCAGCTTTTCTGGGGGGCAAAATAGACTGGAGAGTCTAAGGGCACTGTCTGTGACTCCACGGTAAGACTGTTATAGTAATCCAGGCATAGGTGCTGGCTTCCAATTGTCCTGGGGGGTGCTCAACTCCCGCTCTTTCCCCAGCCCTGCCCACCCCCAGCCCTGCCCCCACTCCACCTCTAATGCCTCCCCCACCCCTTCTCTTTCTACCCCCTCCTTCTAGCATGCCCCATCCCCACTCCTCCCCCTCCCTCCCAGCACCTCCAGCATACTGCGGAACAGCTGATCACGGCGGGTGGGAGGTGTTGGGGAGAGGGGGAGGGAGGAGTTTGGGTGCAAAGCACCTGCTAATTTTTTCCACGGAGTCGATACCTCTGAATACAGAAGTTCACATTTGTTACTGGGCTGGTGAAATCTAATTATAGAACACTCCATCAATTTGCAGTGTCTTCCCTGTTTTCTGACAGTCTGCCCTGAGGAGGCACTCACAGTCATGAGCCTGTCCAGACAGTGTGAAATTGACCTCTTAGACGTCAGTTAGTCCCTCAAAGAAAGCTGACTGAGGTAATTAGATAAGAAGGCTAGCAGGCTGGGTGGATATAGAGCCAAGTAGCCCATCAGCCCAAATCTGATAAAGAAGCACAGGAAGGATGACCCTGGTGGGGAAAAAGAGGGGGAACAGCGCTAGCTGAGCCCAGTCTCAGAAAGGCCTTAGGGGAGGGAAATCTTTCTTCCCCTCAGGTCCTGAGGTGAGGGCCAAAAACACAGAGGATACTGTACACAGACTGTTACATGGGAACTGTAGTGCTATTGGTGGAGGGAACTCAAAATCAGTGGCACTGTGAATGCACAATTAGTGGAGTCTAGGCTGTTTCTGGTGTTGCTAGAGCATTTACATCTGTGAGGGTGTCATAAATATAGAGAGAAGGGTAGCATAAAATCTGTCCTTGGCAGCTGTACTGAATCACCTTACCTGTAAGGGGTTAAGTAGTCAATTAACCTAGTTGGCACCTGACCAGAAGGACCAATGAGGAAAGAAGATACTTTCAAATCTGGGGAGGGGGAAGGTTTTGTTTGTGCTCTCTCTTTGTTGTTCCCTCTCTGAACAGAAGGAGAGACCAAGCGGGTACAACATCTCCTGAATATATACCTGGAATAATAGATCTAAAACCACAGAAATTGTAAGTAGGCAAGTGTAGCCTATAGGACTAACCTGTTTGCTTGCATATATATATCTATATATATATATCTATATATATATATATATCTTTTTGTATAGTTTAAGTATTTGGTTTATTGTGATAGGTTTATAGATTTATATTAAAGTAAGTTTGGCTGTAATGCAAGAGACCAACAGGCCATACCGTGTATGTTAAGCTAAGGTAAAGTTATCATATCTATATTAAGACCTTTTACTCAGAAAGCAAAGTTGAGTACCCACGCCTATGTCCATGACCTTTTATTTAGACCAGTGGTTCCCAAACTTTAACAACCTGTATACCCCTTTCACTAAAATGTCAAGTCTCGCGAACCCCCTCCTAAAAATGAATATTTCCAGGGATTTTCTCCTTTATCTGAGTATAAATTATAAAAGAGGTGATCTTGGAAATATAACATTTGTTTTTATGACATGCTTATTACACACTATTTATTATTAATTATTATTTATCATTACAGTATTTGTATTACATTATGAAAACAGCAACACTCTTCCAAGATCTAACTTTCATAGCTTGTATCACTCTGAATAAGCCTGTTATAAGACAAGGCTCCTATGTTTCATCAAGGAGTATCAGATGTGAAACAGCATGAA
>NW_020681764.1:3487-8227 GCF_002925995.2 Terrapene triunguis
CAGCAAAAAATATACACCTCCCTTTCCATTTCTTATAAGGAGTCTTGAAGTTTAAATCTCCTCAGTGTGATAGATATGGTTGCTTTGATCTGCTTAGCTCTTGGAAGTTCAGGGTATCCAGGCTGTTGGCCCCATGCTGCCCGGGGTCCCTAGGGACAGCTCTGTCCACCATTAGGGAATTTTTTCCCAAGAACCCCCTGTAACATTTCACATACCCCCAGGGGTTCACGAACCCCAGTTTGGGAACCACTGATTTAGATCAATAGACAATGGAGAATGGCATAGGGGTTTTTTCAGTGTTGTACCCACAGACTTAACAAGTATACCACAAGACACTGATGTGCGTACATACCTGTCATCAATATTCACATACATATTAGTCTATGGGGTAAGTGTACCATAACATTTCTGTGGGTGAGGAATGAAATTTGGGCATAAGAGGAAGGATTTCCGGCATTGCCCTATAAAAGAGGTGACCCACCTCAATAGAGTACTCCAGTTCTCACTTTACTCCATCTCCATTCTCATTTTAGTCTATTCTCACTTACTTCCTCCACTCTATCTATTCTATCTATCTACGATGACTGCTACTATTTGTAGGCTATACTTGTTCTTCTTAAACTTTAAGTTTCAAAGGAACTAGGCTATGCCTGGTTTCCCTAAGTTTTATTCTTAGTTTGTTTATTAGATTTTGATTTAAGTTTAAGTTAGTCATGTAAACCCAAGTCAGCTTTGATAGCTCTTAGCATTTTCTAAGCACTGCATCCCTCACTCAAGAATTAAGAAACCCGAACTGCAAGGCTGGTCCTGTGTCTCTTACCACCAGGTTATCAAGGAAGGGTGTGAGTATATTAATCAAAGCTTTGTTGCATATAATACTATATTATCATATGTATCTTTTGAATAGCAGTAATGCAATTGTAACTTTGTAACTCTGGGTATTTTACCATTTCCTTACTATTATTGATTTTAATAAAAAGTCTTTAAGGCTATATCTGTCTCAGCGTGAGCTTCCTGTGATATCCCTGAGGGTCCTTTGTAAATTCTGTGTAGCCTGATTCAGGACAAGAACTTTTATCTTCTGATCAAACAGATTGGCGAGCCTAAAACCCATACTAATTCATATTGATGATAATAAGTATTAATATTATTATTAAAATCAAATAAAATTAAATTAATAAATTAAATTCCCATATTATCCAAATTAATATTATCACTACACCCTAAATCAGGCTACACAAGGATATGCGTTAGGTTATCTTTTGTTTGGGCTTGTTAATTTTCCTATGCTACAGAGGTAGTTTTATTCCTATTTTTGAAACTGTGAAGCTGAGCCAGAGGGGAATCCTCTGTGTTTTAAATCTTTTATTTACCGTGTAAAGTTACCTTCCATCTTGATTTTGCAGATGTGATCCTTTTATCTTTTTCCTTTATAAATAAAGCACTTCTTTAAGAACCTGATTGATTTTCAGTGTCCTGAAGACAAAGGGTCTGGTCGGTGCTCACATTGCTAATCAATTGGTTGGTATATTATTCTCAAGCCTCCCCAGGAAAGGGGGAGAAGGGGATTGGGGGGATATTTTGGGGGGATAGGGATTCCAAGTGACCCTTCCCTGAATTTTTGTGTAAATCACTTGGTGGTGGCAGCAATATCGTCCAAGGACAAAGAAAGGACTTATGCCTTGAGGAAGTTTTTAACCTAAGCTGGTAGACTATAAGCTTAAGGGGCCTTTCATGTGAGCCCCACATCTCTATCCCAGAGTTCGGGGGGGGGGGGGGGGAGCCTGATAGAGGGCCAGTCTGTTTTCTGCAGAATTTCAAAGTCCTGGCAACTAAGCTCATGTTTATAAAGTCCTGCCATCATCTTTATTTTTTAACAATGCTAGGAAATTGCATATCATCACCCCCCTTTGCCTCCCCCATGTAAAGAGGCTGTTGAGATTTTGCATAGAAACACTCACAATCCAGAGAGGGTTAAGATTAAACACTTACCTTTAGCTCCCATTGCCAGGGGGAGCTGCTAAAACATTTGAAATTCTAAAAAAAGATATTCTACTCTATGCTACACCAGATCTATCGGGTATCAGGGAGTCGGGACGATCAATCCATTGCCTGGTCACCCTATGAGGGTGGGAAAGGGGCTCCATAAACACCCTGTCCCCTGTACATCTTCCAAGCTACTCTGGCTGGGTGCCTGGGTCTGGAGTTTAGTCTAAGGGTAAAAATTTCAGATGTGCCTCAGTGACTTAAGAGCCTACATGTCATTTTCAAAAGTGACTCAGGGCCAGATTTTAAAGGACATTCAGGCACCTAGGAGTGCAGACAGGCATCTACTGGGACTTTCCAAATCTCCTTCGGCACCAGGCACATTTGAAAATCCCACTGAGCACCTATCTGCATTTATAGACACCTACATATTTTTTAAAACCTGGCTCTTGGGCACATAGGATCCATAGTCTCACTGAAAGTCCAAGCAAATTGGGCACCGAACTCCCATCAGCCTCTTTGGCAATCCTAATTCATATACAATTTTTTGAACAGAAGTTAATGGTTATAAACAACCAGACACATTATTTGCAAACAGGCAAATTCACTAATTCAATGATTTTCATTAAATGTTTCTATGACAGTGACTACGGGTTTGTCTACATTACCGGCTGAATCAACGGGCAGCGATCGACTCCCGAGCGCTCTCCCGTCAACTCCTGTACTCCAGCTTGGTGAGAGGCGCAGGCAGAGTTGACGAGGGAGCAGCAGCAGTCGACTCACCGCGGTGAAGACACCACGGTAAGTCAATCTAAGTACGTTGACTTCAGCTACGTTATTCATGTAGCTGAAGTTGCGTAACCTGGTGTAGGCCAGTGTAGACCAGGCCTAAGTTTCCCAAATATTTTTCCCAAAAAGGGACAACTGGCAGTCCCAGCCACAGGGCCCTGTGGGGCAGACAGCACCAGCCCACTACTGCCCTGATGAACAATGGCATCAACAAGAACCCTTCAACCCTATAGAGCAGGCAAACTCCTGGCTGGATCAGAGATTCCTCCCACATAAGCCTCCATCCCTGGCCATAGGTCCCACAGCTGGGTTGAGACCCTCCATGACACTGACCCACATTCAGAAAACCAACAGGAAAATGGGAGCCATTCCAAGGGAAAGGAAAGGTGTGGCACTGGAACAACTGGAGATGAGAAAATGAAAATGCTTCACAGTCACACTTGGGGTTCTGCAGTGGCCAGTGCCCTACAAACACTGAACCTTCTCCCCAGTCAGAAGCAACCCCACACTCGTTACATTTTACAACCCCTTTACTCCCTCTCAAAACCCCTTCACCCTTACTCACAGGGTTCCAGCTAACACTGTCCTTTCACCTACCCATCATTAAACCCACAGACTGCTTCCGTCTCCCACCTCACTGCTGCAATCTCCATGGCAAGAAGATGCTTGTGCTCCGCCATTGACACACCCTACAGAACACAGCGCTGAAATGATGCATACTGGATCCCCTAGGGTAGACTGGCACCTCTTCCCTTTGATCACATGGGTGGCTCAGAACCAGATCTGATATCACAGTCACAGCTGTTCCAAGCTGCAACTCATCGCCTCCACCATAGGCACCGACTTATGCTGGCGCTGGTGGGTGCTCGATCCCCCTCTGCCCCCGGACCCGCCCTGACTCCACCCCGGACCCTCCCCCCTCCTGCCTCTGCCCCACCCCCATTCCAACCCCTTCCCCAAAGTCCCCGCCCCAACTCTGCCTCCTCCCTGCCCCTATTCCAACCCCATTCCCCAAATCCCTGCACTGGCCCTGCCTCTTCCCTGCCTCCTCCCCTGAGCGTGCCGTGTTCCTGCTCTTCCCCAATCCCTCCTGGAGCTTGTTATGCCACGAAACAGGTGTTTTGCGGTGGCAAGCGCTGGGAGGTAGACAGAGAAGTGGGGACGCGGCGCGCTCAGGGCAGGGGAAGGAGGCAGAGGTGAGGTGAGGTGGTGCAGGGAGCTTGGCTGTCGGTGGGTGCAGAGCACCCACCAATTTTTCCCTGTGGGTGCTCCAGCCCCAGAGCACCCATGGAGTCGGCGCCTATGGCCTCCACCATTCAATACAGCTACACCTAACACAGTGACTGCAGCTGGAGCACAGGCAAATAATTCCCAGTGGCAGTGGCTAGTCCAGCTCCAGCGGGCAGAGTTAAGGCTGCCTTGGCATTCACCTTAACTCTGTATTGCCTGGTTTTCAGGGGTTTGAGTTTTGCCCAACTCAATGTCTTGGAAGGGCACGAGATGCCTCAGGCAACCTGAACTCTGTGTGAATGAAGTCTCTGTCAGTGAATTTTAACTTAACTCCACAGTCTCTGACATGCAGAGCTGTCTGTCCACAGGCAGTAAGAAGAGTCTGGCCTTCATTGCAATGAATGAACAACGGTCTCCTGACTCGGGCGGGACTCATAGAGCATCAGTGACAATAAATAAGTCACCAGTGTGAGAAATGTTTAACTCTAGCAGTGACTGCAGGGCTATGTGCACACAGAGGGCTCAGGTCTCCATAGCACTGTGTGTAGGCAGCTGCACTGGTGTAAAGTTGGTGTAAAGTGGTCCTTATACATCACTACTAGTGAATTACACCAACTCACCAACTCTGAAGTGATTATTGTCTGTGTGAAATGGGTGTAACTGCAGCTAGACCGGTTGAGTTCGTGAGACAAGAGTCACGCTCCAAAAGAGAATGAGGCTGAACAAAGAAGGGAG
>NW_020681765.1:0-5148 GCF_002925995.2 Terrapene triunguis
CCCTTTCCTGGGGCAAGTCTGATCTATGGAATTTCTCCAGCAACATCATCTGGTAAAATATCCATTGCTAGTACCGAGGAGCTGGCTATTTGTGGCCTGGATAGAGTGAGCCCATCGACCTAGGGCACCTGCTGACAGCCCCGTTCAACCTCCAACCTCCCTGGGTGAGACATGTGTGCAACTCCCTGTCCAGGTAGATTAATTGAATTCTACCATGACAGGGAGCTGGATGGATGAGAGATCCAGATGTGACATGGCCCGGGGTTCTCACACGGGCTGGATGAGCGTTATTTGATGAGGCCCACAGACATGAGACCATGTGCAGGACAGGGAGTCGATTAGATACATAAGTTGTTTAATATCTGCAAGCAAATATTACAGACATACACAGTGATCGATAGCATCATTGGGAAGTAGCCTTGTGCCTTGTTCTGGCTGTCAGTGTTTCTGGTTTTGTTTATCGGGTTCGATCTCCCCTGACTTTAAGAAGGTGCAGAACTGGAGCTTTAATTTGCACATAGAATTTATTACAATTTAAGAGGGAAAGGTCCAGGTCCAGCCCTTTCAGCCAGGTGGGGGCCGGCTTTTGGATCTGTGCCTTGTGTGAAGCTAGATTTGACTAGAGCCGGACACTTTGAAATGAACACGTTGCTTTCTCTTTTGAGTTTCCAGTGCCGAGAGTGACAGACTCTAACCAGCTGGGACTTTCCCTACTGACCACAGTCACGGACTCACAGGTCATGATCACTCTTGACCCGTGTGGTCCCTGGGGGGAACCCCCTTCAGTGTGACAGCCCTTCTTGGGGGCCCACTCTCTCTCTCTGGGGTTAAGTTCCTTCACCTCCTGGAACTGCACCTCTCTGAGCCTTAGCACACCTATTTTTCGCTGTGGGCCCCCTCAGGGAGTCCACTCGCTCTGGAGCCCCAGGACCTCCACTCCCAGAGGGAATAATGCAACCCTGTTCTCTAGACCTGAGTGACTCTCCACCAGCGTAAAACAGGAGGGTTTATTGAGCGTCTGAACACAGCATAGGAAGATCTCAGGGCCCTCAGGCCTGCCCTCCCTCAGCACAGCACCTCTATGTCTCTCCTGAATACAGGTGGGGCTCTGCCTGCTCCCTCTCTCCAGTCCCCGAGCCCCCTGTGCTTTCCAGCTGAGCATTTGATATCACCTCCCCCCAAGCCACGCCTCTGTCCATTTTCTTCCATCCAGGTAAACAGGGTGGCCTGGGCCTCCTCTTCTCTCAGCCGTCCTCTGGCCCCCTCTGGCTGGAACCTGCTGGTTAGGTCACCGGGGTCCTCTCTTCACATCCCATTGACCTCCCACTGGCCAGAACCGGCTACGACTCCTGAGCTGGGCCTCCCGGTCAACAGTTGCTGGGATATGAATTCTCCAGGCCATTGGCTGGGGTCCCAACTTCTCTTGCTGGTCCTCTGTAACACCAAACTACCTCGCCCATCATCTCCTTAAACCAGTAACCCCCAGGGAAACAGTCCCACCACCTCTGCATGCAAACCATTAAAAAAAAACCCAAGAAAAACCAAGAGAACCCCCCACTTCCTCACAACTGCAACGGGAGGTTTTTGTCCTAGCTCACAGCAGCTTCCCCTCACTTTGTGTCTGGCACAGTAATACAGGGCAGTGTCCTTGAGTTTCCGGCCGATCATTTGCAGATACAGCAGGTTGTTGTGATTGTCCCTGGAGATGGTGAATCGGCCTTGGACTGAGCTGGCGTAATGTACAGTACTGCCGGCCCAGTAGCTTATACAAGGGATTCACTCCAGGCCCTTGCCAGGAGCCTGATGGACCCAGCTCAACCAGCAGTCTCCAAAGATGACTTTTCCACACCCCCTCCAGACTCCACCAGCTGGACCTGGGACCAGCCACCTGTAAATAAAGGCAGTTTAAAGCATATCGATGTTATATTCAGCAACTCAATATTCTTCAGGGCATTCAGGGGAGAACATACCTTCCAGAGCTGCTACGATGAGAACGAAATAGAGCCAAAGTCTCATTTTCCCTGGTTTTGGAGGGGAAACTTATCAGGTGGGTTTGGCTGGTAACTGCATAGACACCAGAGGGCTGCAGATTGTCTCTGGCTGCAGCCTGGGCAGAGAGGGACAGATTTAAACAGGAAACTCTCACCCCTATTTGCATATCCCCCATTTATAGAAGACACAAACCCTTTTCCTCAATGCTCAGAGTTATTTGGCCAGTGGCTCTAAGAGAGGGAGTCGGACTGGTGTGAACTCTGTGTCTGGGCAGCGCCCAGCGAGTGCGGGGCCATCTGACCATACTGCTGCAGAACGAGTTCCCTTGAATTCTCTCCCATCCCTCCAGGTGTAAGGGCTGAGCTAGAGTCTGTTGAAGGGAATGGAAAGACCCACCACTGGCGTTAGCGGACTGTGGGTCAGGCCCTTAGAGAGAAGTGAAAAGGGAAGAATCGGGGGGAAAATCTGTTTTTCTGTTGCATCTAGAGATGTTTGGAGCCTGATGTACCCTTTGAAGTGTGTGTTAGATCGACAGTGGCATCTTATTGTTTTTCAGAGGGATTTGAGAGCAATTCTACCCATCCCCCAACAAACAACAAAAGCATTTGAACACCTTTAGGCAGCTTTGGACGCCCAAGTTCTGATTCTCACCCTGAACAATTGGTTCCCCAAATATTTCTCTTGTGCAGTCTGCAGTTTTACTTCAGTGTCTGATGAGCACCAGTGTAAGCATGTGAGTAGTCAAGTTGTTGCAGTTTTTATGGACACGTGATCGTATATAAATACAGAGATCTCAAACCTGACGAGAGGGTTTTTTTGCTCTGGTTGTAGATCCCGTTCCTGTGCCCAGGGCTGGATGGTTTGTGGAAGTGCTGCCCCCGCGTGGCGCATGGCAGAAAGAAGATTCTGCATCTTGAGTTTTTGATTAGCAGTATCGGGATTCCCCTCACTGTGTCTCTCGCACAGTAATAGCGGGCGCTGTCCTTGGGCTTCAGGCCGGTCATTTGCAGGTACAGCTCATTCTTGGAAAGATCCCTGGAGATCGTGAATCGGCCTTTTACTGAGTCACTGTAGTTTATGGTAGAGCCGTGAATCCGGGCGAGCCACTCCAGACCCTTCCCGGGGGCCTGGCGGACCCAGCCCATCCAGTAGCCACTGATGGTGAACCCGGGGGCTTTGCAGGAGAGGCGGAGAGAGTCTCCAGGCTTTTTCACATCCCCTCCGGACTCCACCAGCTTCACCTGGGACTGGACACCTGGGGATAAAGATGAATGTTGGGGAACATGAGTATGTAGGGCAACAGAATAACAATCTCCTGACTATCCAACACACGGGGAGGGAGAAAATACCTTCAAACGCTGCTGGAATGAGAACGAGATACAATCAAAGTCTCATTATCCCTGTGTTTGGAGAGGAGAGTTCTCAGGGGGGTTGTCTGGTGATTGCCCAGAGACAGAGGCTGCAGATTGTCTGTCCGGGTGCAGCCGTGGAAGTGAGAGAGACAGCTTTAAACACCCCTATTTGCATATCCCCCTTCTTATAAGAGACTCTAATGATTTCCTAGAGCGAACTCAGTTTCTTTGTGTGTGGCTGAGAGAAGGACCAGACTCTATCTCTGGGGTACCCCCCTCTCCCTGTCGGTGTATCTGTATCTGAAGAAGGGGGTGTTTTGCCCACGAAAGCTTATGCCCGAATAAATCTGTTAGTCTTTAAGGTGTCACCAGACTCCTGGTTGTCTTTGTGGATACAGACTAACACGGCTACCTCTCTGATACAGAAGGATTAGGCTCTATCTTATTCAGTGGGAGTCGCATTCTGTGTCTTTCCTGCCCCCATCTCTCTCCAATCCACGTCTACTTCTCCCTGTGCCTCAGTCTCTCTCTGAGCGGTTCCAATGACCCCATCTTAGAACCCTTAGTCACGTGACTGTCCCCACTGACCTGAGTGCCCGCGCTGCACTGAGAGGCCCCTGGGCAATTGCCCCCTTTGCCCCTGCCTGTCAGGGGGCCTGGCAGAGACCACTCAGCTCCTAGCGCAGGGCTGGGAGTTTCAAAGGGGCCTCATGACTAAAGGAGCCCACCTCACAGCTGCAATCACAGTCCAGAATTTCTGCTGCTCTCCGAGCTGGAGGTAAAGATCCAGCTATTTAACATAGTAACCGGGGACCAGCTGCTCTTAATTATAGGAAGCTCCAAAGGTTGGTGCTGAGGGCAGTGGGCTAGTAAGGGTACCGGGAGGAAGTCTGTTAGGGCTTATTGGGATCGTGCAGAGAGAAGCCACAGCCCCATAATGGAGGTGTCAGGGTTCATTAGGGTCAGAGAGCGCAGGGCTGGTGGCCTTGTCTGGTGGCTGCTCGCCTGGGGACCCTCATTCTCCTTTCGATAGATCTGCTCTCGGGCTGATGCGCCCCAGCCATGCCATGCAAGAACAGAGTGCTGTACACGCAGTGAACATATGGAATCTGTGCTTTCAAAACAATATCAGAAACACGGAAGGGGATGTCTGGAGAGAAGGGGAGAGCAGGAAGACGAGGACTCTCGGCTTTTTTTTTTTCTGTGAACCGGACACCAACAAACACCTTTCCAATATCGGTTCTTGCCTATCGTTGGAAATGTGGGGAGGTGAGAGCGCAGAAAGCCTGGCAGAGCGGGGCAGGGTCCAGTCCGTGCTGTCAAACCCGGACAGCAATTACAGACATTTCCCTGCCTGCGAAGAGGAGAGTCGTGCCGGCTTCAGGGGTGTCAGGGCTGGGCCTGTAGACCGAGCATACGCCATCTAGCAAGTTGCCGAGGCAACAGCCAAGGCCCAGAGTCTGTTAAACCCTCGAGGAGTTCAAACCTTTTCCCATCCTTTTTTCTCCAGTAATGAGTCTCGCTCCTATTCTTGGCTCCTCAGACCAAGACGTGAGATCATGAGAACTGAAGAACGGCCAGACTGGGTCCGACCAATGGTCCGTCTAGCCCAGTGACAAGGGAATCATCAAATCATCCCCTGGGAAGGAGCTTTGTCTGGTATAAGGAGGGGGATATGCAAATAACGGTGAGCGTTTCCTGTTTAAATCTTTCTCTGCAGGGCTGCACCCGGAGAGAATCTGCAGCCCTCTGTGTCTGTGCAATTACCAGCCAGTCCACCCGAGACCTTTCCCCCCCACACACC
>NW_020681765.1:5248-7617 GCF_002925995.2 Terrapene triunguis
CCCCCCCCCCCGCTTTTTTTTGGCTTTTACACATGTTTGCACTTTGCAGTTTTGTTTTGACTGTTCAAAATTTAAAAAAAAAATGAAAACAGAGAATTTGTAGTTAGTGAAATAAAACAATTTCCTACTAGTGTAATTTTAACATTTAATTTTAACAAAAACACAGTTACAAACAATTTGAGTTCAACTATACACTGTAATGAAAAACGTTAGTGTCTTCCAGTTTCTCATAAATTAAGAGAATTTATATGAACTGAATTTTTCTGGTTTTTATATTTGCGTAGTGTCGGAGAATAACAGGGTTCTCACTTTTTGTTTGGGTACAGCAAGTCAGATACTTTATTTTCTCTAACAATTGCGTAGAGGGAGAGAGCTAAACAGGTCTCTCTACAGGTAAACAATTACAGCAAACCTTTATACCTTTCATTACGGACAATAATAAGCAACAGCTGCATTTTGTTTATACATAGGCCATCTTAATATCTTATTTTTCTCACTTGTTTTGACTCTAGTCTACATACAATATTTTCTACACATTATCTACACAAGGTTGCAACAACTTCTCACACAGTTCTTTCCCACTCGCCTCACACAATCCTCGCTTCTACAAATCTCGCGTTATTAGGGTTACAATTAGCCTGACTCATGCTAACAAACTGTCATGCATTGCATCCCCTTCCTGTCAGTTCTTTCTCTGCTTCCACAGTAGTCATTTAATTTTAACAAAAACACAATTACAAACAAATTGAGTTCAACTATACGCTGTAATGAAAAACGTTAGTTTCTTCCAGTTTCTCATAAATTAAAAGAATTTATATGAACCTGAATTTTTCTGGTTTTTATACTTGCGTAGTCTTTTAATAAGTCAGTGAAATCTAAATTTTTTGCAATAGTACTTTCAATTGAAATTAATGCCAGTCCTGACATACGATTTTGAGACATTGTGGACTTCAAATAATTTTTTAGTAATTTCAGTTTTGAGAAACTGCGCTCATCAGAAGCCACTGATACTGGTAATGTTTAAAGAATGCGTAATGCTATAGCAGTGTTTGGAGTGAAAAAATCATTTCTTGCTATAAATTCTAATACTTTTAGAGGAGAAGTTTTAGGACTTATTAGCTGAATTAAAGCTATTAATTCATCAGACAATTCTACTGCATCAATGTCAGCAACGTTATCAGTACTGAACGCTAAATGTAGGACTTGGCACTGCTTCATGAGGTCTTTTTTGGAAAACTAATTTTTAATATTTTCAATATCGTATAAATATTCAAAAGTTTCACAATGACCATGCAACTGACAAAATCTTTCTTCAATAGAAGTTATAGCTACATCCAAAATACAATAGAAACATTCAACTTTAAACCTTTCGTTTGGATCGAGAATAGGATCATCATGAGCCTCATAACAAAACTGTCTTGTTTTTTTCCGAGGACGAATGAATTGTTGAGGTGCAAACGTTGGTTCAAAATCAAGATCCTCTGCTATTGTTGTGGCTTCTTTGACAGTTTCTTCAAATCCTTCATCTGAACTGTATTTTTTTAAATATTCCAGCGTTTTATTCAAAATCATCTTTGCCTCGGATATGTCTATGGTTATGTTCTGCATAACTTTGCTGGTCAAATTAATTTGATTTAGAATATTGTGCCAAATAACTGCAACATGAAAATTGAAACTGCATCATTTTCTGAGCCAATGTTTCAACTTCATATTGAAATGAAGGATCATACGACAAGTCCTGGCTTATTTCGAATAGTGCATCGTAAATCTCTCCTGATGAATATCGGAATGGTCTAATAGCTTCTATCCTGCTTTCCCATCTAGTTTGACTCAGAGGTTTAAGTGTGAGTTTTTGTTCAAGATGCTTCTTCAAGACTGCCCAACGGTGTGTGGAAGCACTAAAAAAGTTGTAAATTGCTTGCACTGTGGTAAAATATGAAACGGCATCTTTAGATGATTTGGCGGCATCACTGACAACCAGATTGAGCGAATGCGCATGGCAAGGAATGAAAAAAGCTCGATTGTTTAAATTCAATATTCTTTGCTGTACACCTGCATGTCGTCCTCGCATGTTTGAGCCGTTATCGTACCCTTGGCCACGCATATTTTCTAAAGGTATTCCATAGTGTTCCAATCTCTGTAGAATTACATCTGTGAGGGCTTTCCCAGTAGTTTCATTCACTGGTATAAATTCTAGAAAGTGTTCACAAATTTTCACTTCTGCATTTTAATCAGTTTTCAGAAATCGTAAAACTATTGACATTTGCTCGGTTTTACTCAGATCTTGAGTACAATCAACTATAATTGAGTAATATTTGGCACGTTTCAAATTCGATAAAATTTCATTACGCACTCCATTAGAAATTAAT
>NW_020681766.1:0-1552 GCF_002925995.2 Terrapene triunguis
GCCTGGCGTGACTCACCTCAGTGCATCCTGGGAGCCCCACAGCTTGACATGACCCAGTGCAATGCATGCTGGGAGCCCAGCAGCTCGGTCCATCTGGCGGCCGTGCGCCTTGGGAGCCGCACAGGGCCGGCTGAGCCCCATCGGTGGGGTCGCTGCGCGTGTAACTCTCTCTCTCTTGTTTCCCCAGACGATGACCCGCGGATGGGTCCCCCACCCTGGCAGCCGGGGGCGGCGGTGACCTCGAGCCCCGGCGCTGCCCCTTTCTAGGGGGGGACATGGGCTGGAGCCGCCGCCCATGGCTGGGCTCCCCCCGCTGCACGGCCCCAACCCCTGACTGGAGGCAGGAGGTGCCCCACAGAATGCCCTGGGCTGCTCGGGATCAGGGGCTGGTCAGCTTCACAGGCGCGGCACTGCCATGGTGAGCATACGGGGGGCTGCTGAGATTGAAAGAGCTGGGACGGGGGGCTGGGACCCCCTGATTTTAACTCTCTCCTCCTGTTTCAGCACCCACCAGCCGCCCCACACAGCATCGCTGGTCCTCAAACGCCGCTTGGAGAAGGAGGAGCAGTGAGTATGGGGGGGTGACATCAATGGGGGAGGTCTGGGGGTGCCCCCCTTATATTGGCCTTCATCCCCCTTCCTGGTTAAACCCCGCCTGGCTCCTCACCACAGCCTAGCCACAGTGCATGCTGGGGGATCCCTAGTTCGGCAGGACTTAGGGCGGGACTTCCTGAGAGCTCCCCCAGTTGGCATGAGTGGGGGCAGTGCATGCTGGGAGGCCGGGGGCTTGGCAGAACTGGGGGCAGTGCATGCTGGGAGTCCCCTCTCTTGGCGTAACTCAGTGCAGTGCATTCTGGGAGGCTCCTTGCCTCATGTGACTAGGCACAGTGCAGCCCAGGAGACCTGTTACCAGCTTTGCCTGTTACTTTGGGGTACACTCATTTATTAGGATCACTCTTCTGGAGCAGGCTCTGTACTGCATGTGTCACTTGTGTTCTCCTATGGAGCGCTGCTTCTCCCTGCTGCAAGTCCCCTCCCAATGGGGCTATCCTGCAGGACCTAGGTTCCCCAGGCCTGGGTTCCTCCAGCCCCAGAAGCTCTCTCTCTCTCACGCACACCCACACACACCCCGACTGGATTAATCAGCACTCCCAAACTGACCCTTTATATGCCCCTGGGCTCAGTAGTCTGGGTCGAGCAGCACTTCCAAGCTGCCACCCTCGTATGTCCCAGGTGCAGCACGTCTCTATCCCCACTTTCACGTCACAATTGTTCTGGTCGTAACCCACTGGATGAGCAAACCCCCCAGGGTTTTGGGTGCTGCAGGGATCTTTAGAGTAGGTACGAGGAGTGTTGCTGCACAGCGAATGAGGAAACCAAAAAACACCCACGAGGGGGAGACAGAGAGAGAGAGAAAAGCAACCAGTTTAACCATGAAAGTTATTCATTGCCAGATAATAACCACGGGGGAGCCGAACAAAACAGTGATCAGATTAAATCGAACTTACATTTGATTAAAACAACGAGGAGTCCGGTGGCACCTTAAAGACTA
>NW_020681767.1:0-7230 GCF_002925995.2 Terrapene triunguis
ACTTATTTTTAAATTTTGTCTTCTTCTTCTGTCTTATGTAAGCAGCAGGCCAGGATTTCCCCATTTGTTAACTTCTTTTCTTTTACTTTTCCAGAAGACCTTGCTAACTACCATTGGTTTTTTTTTTATGATGGTTTATTCTGCCCATGCTGGAATCACACAAGCAGCTCGGTAACAATTTAAAGAGACAAGATGGGTGTGATAATATCTTTTATTGACCATTTTCTGTTGGTGAAATAAACAAGCTTCTGAGCTCCACAGAGCTCTTCTACAGGCCTTTCCTACCTTGTCTCTCTCATATCCTGTGACAAATCCAGCTATAGCAACACCGCAAATAATGTAAAGAATCCTTTATTAAACACATACACTATCCCACAATTACTGGACCTTTCTATTTTTCCCCACTTAAGAAATCCTGAGGTATTCCCTGGGCTCCTGAAAGGGAAGGTGCAGGGAGCTGTCTCCCAAACAGCCTGCTCTCCAAAGAACTCTCCAAGCCTTTTAAGACACTGCTGATGTGATTCATTCACACTTTGCCCCAGGAGTGGCCTTCATCCTGCTTTAGGAACTATTATGCCTTACTTCCTCTATTTATTAAGCACCACTCTAAAAAGGTAATGATTCCACAATGCTCCTGGCATGACTAGCACACTAAATATTCTTCAACTGAGACCCTTTTAATGTACAATTCTTAACTATTAACATTTTTCTATGCTGTATTAAAAGTCAAAGCTTTAAATCTTGAATAATGGATTTCACTCATTTACATATTCACAAGCTTGTCCATAAATATTTAAGAACAACTAGATACTTACATTTGAGCCAGTAGAAGACTTTCCCAACATATCTATAAAAGCTACAGAGAATTGTCTCTGTGCTCCATTTCTCTTCTAAGAAGCCTCTCTCCTTCCAGTTTATTCTGTTTAGCATTTGCTGCAGTTTCTCAGCACCCTCAAGTTCTTTCAGGTGAAGAATCTTCTAGTTTTTTCTGCTGCTCTAAGTACTAGCTCTGTTCAGAATGCTGCAATTAAATGCTCTGTTTCCAGATTTCTGCCTTTAAGTTAGCTCCATATTCTACAAAATACATTGATGGCTGCAGTCACCTTTTCCAAACCTTTGTCACAAGGTTTGTTTGATAACTCTCTCTCTCTCTCTCTGCATGGCATATTGTTAGCGTTTCAGTTTTTGCTTCTTAATCATCTCTCCTTTTTCTTTTCACTCAATAGCCTGTTCTTTAATCTTTTTTTCTTCTTACGTAAAATATGATTTGGCTTATGCCTCTTCGTTTTCACCTGCTGCTTATAAGTAACTAGATGGGGAAGAGATTTCTGATAGTCAATGGCTCTTCAATCTTGCAGGTAAAAAAAAGTATAACAAGATCCAGTGGTTGGAACCTGAATGTATACAGAGTCAGACTAGCAATAAGGTATGCATTTTCAACGTGAAGGGAATTAACTATTGGAACAACTTACCTGAGGACGTGGTGGATTCTCCATCACCTAAAGTCTTTAAATCAAAACGGGTATCTTTCTAAAAGATATAGAATAGCTCAAGCTATGGGATAGGTGCAGGAATTATTGGGTTAGAAGCTATCGTATGTGTATGCAAGAGGCCAGAATTTTCTGATCATAAAATCTATTAAATGCAATTTCTTCCACTTACTGGCTCCTCGATAGTATTCTTGTATTATTCTAGTTCATCCATTAACTGAAGAATCTACCTTTCTTCTAGTTGTTGTATCTTAAATTTTGCTTCTTTAGATGTTTAGCTCTTTCAATGCGTATCTTAAATAAAAAAAAAACACCACACACACACCACTTTCTCCTGAATATTTCCCTCTACTATGCTAAAATAGCTCATTCCTGTCCAGCAGTTTCCTTTGTTCATCTTATCCAGTTCTGCTACTAATTGTAGGTGTTATTTCCCCACACACACGGCAGAATTGTTCTTTTTCCACACCATACTGTCCTTTGTGTATTTGATTTTTTAATATCTTTAGAATGCTACCTTTGGGGGGGCATCTGTCAGTGATTTTTTATCTCAGTCTCTGGCTGCAGCACGTTCTCACAACTGCTTACTGCAAGAGAACTTCTGATATAGTTCTTAGTTGAATATGGTCCACAGAGCCTATCATACTGCAAATCCTTACTACTCTATCAGCAGCTCCATCTTTGAATTTCAGATAAATTATATTACATAACCATGTCTTGCATTTTAGTTACCTTTCTAAATTGATGTCACCAAACTATCCTATATACAAAGGTGTCCTCAAAGACAACAAATTGGTCATTTGTATCCCTATTGACCTAGCAACATCCACACTGTTGTCATTATATATATATATATATATTACGCCTCTTGCCTTGGTTTCTGTTTGTGGCAACATATATAAGAATTTGGAGTGAAATCACTGTTGTGGTCTACTAAATTGACAATAAAGCTGGGAGATAGAAGACCTGAGTTCCACTCCTAACTGTGCCTCTGATTTCCTGTGCATGCTCAGACAGGTCATTTAACCTCTGTTGTGCCTCAGTTACACCACCTGTAGAATGGGGAATAATACCGCTTATCTACCTTCATAAAGTACTTTGAGATCTACTAAAGAAAAAGTACTTTATGCAGTCAATTGTAAGGATTATAAATTAACATCATCCATCAAAATTAAAGTCTTCCCTCAACAAATGCTGCATTTCCTAATCTGCAATGTAAAGGATCCATTTACATGGTATTCAGTCACTGATAATACTAGCTAGCTGAATGCTGCTGCATATACTTGCTAGAGAGGGTACACAGATTCATGCTTGGGCCAAGACTGACATTCAGAGGCATACCTCTCCCACATTTGGTTTGGCACAGAAACTAAAGCAGCTGCACTTGGGAGTGAAGGGATCAATAATTCTTCTTTGGCGCATCTCAGGATTTGGGCATTTACCAGCTACAATAATGCTGAAAGTGGTATCAGAAATAAGTGTAATTGCATTTTCCAGCTCACACTCCTCTGCCTTATTTACAGAATGGAAACAGGTGTCAACAAAACACACAGTCTACTTGGGAATTAAATTCAGCAAAGAAGTAGACAAAACAGTAAGGGATAATTGGAACCTGAAAGGCAGATTAAGAAAGACCTAGGAACAGGATCAGCATCTTATCCTCTGGGGAAGAATAAGGGCAGTTAAAATGATGTCAACATTGCAATTTAATTATTGTGTACAGATGCTTCCACTAAGTACCCCACAATTGTACTTTGCATAGTAAATTTTAAAAATGGTAATACACCAAATTGCAAGGCCAACCACGTAGAAAACTTGAAAACGTATCAAATTACACTGTTGCTTACACTTTTATCTCATTATCTATCTGCTTATGTTCTTATACATGCACATCACCATAATACGTGAGCAAATTTTAGCAGAAACACATGGAGGATCTAAGATTTCTCTCTTCATCCCCAGGTTCAGGGACTTTTTCCTATTTCTCAAAAAGAACAGGAGTACTTGTGGCACCTTAGAGACTAACAAATTTATTAGAGCGTAAGCTTTCGTGGGCTACAACCCACTTCTTATGCATCCGAAGAAGTGGGTTGTAGCCCACGAAAGCTTATGCTCTAATAAATTTGTTAGTCTCTAAGGTGCCACAAGTACTCCTGTTCTTTTTGCGGATACAGACTAACATGGCTGCTACTCTGAAACCTTTCCTATTTCTATTACAGTAGCATGTAAGGTTCCCAGCTGAGATCAGTGCCTCATTGTTCTAGGCACTATGCATACACCATGACACTCCCTATCACAGAGATCTTACATTTTAACTGAACAAAGTGGGAAGGGCAAACAGACACAGAAAGGTGAAGTGACTTGCCCAAGGTCACACAGCAGCTCAGTGGCAGTACCAGGAAGAGAAGCAAAGTCTCCAGAGTCCCAAACTGTACCTATTCCCTCAGATACTCTGTATCTTTGTTTCCTTTTGCGTGTAAAGTTATTACAGGAACAATCAGGTGCATTTATATTTTATTTGGAAGGAGGTTAGAGCCATTGTCCTTCTAGTGTGGTCCAGGAATGATTTTCACAACTATGAGCTAGATTCTGAGAAAGCTCCATCTCCAGCACATGCTAGCTTCACTTTTTTGGTGGACAATTCCTTGTTCCAGTGGAACATAGCTGCCTTGAGTAGACACATAATATTGGAGACTGAGGCAGTCCAACAGCTAGCACCAGGCACTCCCATGAAGGTTTGTAAGGATCACAGATGAAGCTATGGATAGGCCCTGAAGAGACCAGAGTAATGAAATGATAAGCTTTTGGTGGTCTGCATTGCTAAATATTGCTGAAATTCTGAAGCCTGTGTCTGACTCAAGAAGACAGTCACAGAATCTCCAGATGAAAAGAACATTTTTGTATAGCCATAGCTATTTCTGTGACTATTATCAGTGAGAAGAGGGGGCCCAAAGACTGCAGAAGAACGACCTCAGTATAAAAAGGTTGTGTTAACTGTGAGGACAAATTCTTTGAAGAGCTTCTTTCTCCCCACCAGTATCATTGATCCCTTGCCCAAATTTAGTTTCATCCAACTGCTTTTAATCCAGGTGCTGATGTCTCCTAGGAAGACAGCTAGGATGTCTCCTAGCTGGGAAATTATGTTGTGTGCATGTGTTGGCAAGAAGGTGTAGGTCTGGGTGTTATCTGCATATTGCTCATATTGGAATTCATGCTGTTTTACAGCCTGCCCTTGTGGATGCCCAGAGATATGAAATAAGGCTGGGCAAGAAGGATGGAAGTCCATAGGTAACCTTCTGGGCTCCTTCTGAAAAAGAACTGAAGCCATTTCAGAGAATTAACCCATGAAATTATGGCTCTCCAAAGGAGACAGTTTTTCCCAGGTAAAAAATGGAGCAGCAGATTACAAATATAGATTCTCCTACATATGGTAGAAATATTATATTCACCCAAACATCTGAAAAGTATTCATTCATTTATATAACACTGGAGAAAATAATGGAATTTAGCCTTCTATACTGCATGTCCAAATCAAAAACATGGACACAAAAGAATAAACATTTGGAATACTTCATTGAAAATTGAATAGAATTACTTTATCAGCCCACATAGTTATAAAAGGGAAGGTTAAAAATCTCAGACTTGTTTAGGGATTGTCTAATTTTGTAATCTTTGAAAACTTGGCAACTAAAACTAAATTCAGACAAAAAGCTTCTGGAGATAACAATGGACAATTAAAATAATCTGGGATGGATCAACATTCAGATCATATTTAGTGACTGCAGTGACTTCTTCTAATGCAATACTTATTAGATTCAAAATCTCTGAACTTGCTAGGAAGATGGTTCAGAACAATCCATACATTTAAAAATAAATCAGGTAAAATGATGAATGTTAATTCATTTAATTTTTTAATCAAATAATGTAATTTAATGTAATTTATATCAAAATATAGATTCACTGGACGACATAAGAGACAGATTGCCAGGAATTTACTAAATGGTAAATCCAAATTACCCAAAATCATAGCAATTAATCTGAATTTTCTTCCTACCTCTCTACAGCATAGTTCTTCAGAACATAACCACCATACTGGGTCAGACCAATGGTCCATCTAGCCCAGTATCCTGTCTTAAGACAGTGGCTGGTGCCAGATGCTTCAGAGGGAATGAACAGAACAGGACAAGTATCGAGTGATCCATCCCCTGTCATCCAGTCCCAACTTCTGGCAGTCAGAGGCTTTGGGACACCTAGAGCAAGGGGCTGTGTCCCAGACCATCTTAGCTAATAGTCATGGACGGACCTATCCTCCATGAACTTATGTAATTCTTTTTTGAACCCAGTTATACTTTTGGCCTTCACAACATCCCTTGGCAATGAGTTCCACAGGCTGACTGTGCATTGTTGAAGAAGTACTTCCTTTAATTTGTTTCAAACCTGCTGCCTATTAATTTCATTGGGTGACCCATTTTTGTGTTATGTGAAGGGGTAAATAACACTTCTTTATTCACTTTCTCCACACCTTTCATGATTTTATAGACTTCTATCATATACCCTCTTAGTTGTCTCTTTTCTAAGATCAACAGTCCCCAGTCTTTTTTAATCTCCGCTCATACGGATGTTCTCAAAGTACCCTGTCCAGAGCATTTTCTAAACAAGAACTGCCAAAAAGATCTATAAATTAATCCAGGGACCCTATAGCTGGGAATCAGTCATTGCCATGAATGATTCACAAAGGAGGGCAACCCTGGCACCCCCAAGGTGTGACTCCACACCCCAAACCCCCATATCATAACCTAGACTGGCTGTGAGAAGCCAACCTCTTTAATAGCCATTCTCCAGTGAAACCTGCAGGGAAACTACCACAGTAGAATCAGGTAACTGTGCATGAATCCATCATTAACTAAAGAAATTTAGAATCCTGGTGATTTAAAATTCCACAGCCATGAGCTCATTATTCTACAGTGTTTCAATAATAATAAAGCTCTTGGACTTTCAGGTTATTTTTCATGAAGGAAAGACAGATGGAAAAAACATACCAAGAAATTATCCTATGGGGTAGAGGGGGTAGGGGAGAACATACGGTGATTCTAGTTAGTCTAGGATCCAAAGTCAGCTCCAAGACAAACTAACCATCTGCTTACCAGTAAAAATTACCCTAGTGGGTGCAAAAAGCGCTTGAAAAATTTACCAGACATTTATTTGCTTACCAGAGGACCAAATTTACCAGCTAAAGAACAGTATAACAGAGAACTCACCTTATGAGAGCCAGGGTAAGAAACCTATCATCTGTCTGCCGTGGCTGGGATAGAGGGTGCTTCCTCTCAGAGCATAATTCCTGGGCAAAATTTTTCTTTTTTTCAATCCATGTGCTCATTTTACCAAACGATCTGCAGCTGAAGGTGAGGAGGTGACTAACTGAGGCAAGGACAACAGGCAGGTGAAGCCAATAGGAAGGGCTGCTTATCAGTTATTGCTTGCTTAGAAGATACAGTCACTGAGGAAAATTCTATGGAGCAACAGTCATTCAGCCCTTCTTCCCAGCCTTCCTTTCCCCCCACTTTTCCTTTGTTGTCCTACTGTCCCTACTCCACTTCTGTTCAAGGAATCAAATGAATTTGAAACCACTAGCACTATTCTACTTTCCTGGTGCCTAGCCTATGTACTAGAAAGAGATGTCAATCCTTTATGCACAGATTTGACACCAAAGGTTTTAGAGACCCTAAAAAAGAAGAACACA
>NW_020681768.1:0-247 GCF_002925995.2 Terrapene triunguis
TTGCGCCAGGTGCCTGAGGCACTGCAGGGGCTGTGCCTCTGAGGCCAGCAGCAATTCCCGGTCCCTGCTGAAGGTACTGCTCTGGCTCACTGTAAATGGGGAGCTAGTGGAAGGGGAAATGGAGCCCCCTGGCACTCACTAAAAGGGAAAGTGGTGGATTCTGCATCACTTAATTTCATTGAATGAAGACAAGATGCCTTTCTAGAATGTGTTTGCCCAAAAAGTAACTATTGTTCTACATAGGAAG